>NC_073696.1:166107333-166371689 GCF_029784165.1 Wyeomyia smithii | reverse complement strand
TTCAAATGAGCTCATTTTTTGAAAATCTGATGTTTTAATAAAACCTACAAAAGATTGCCAAAACAATGAAACCAGTTCGACCATTCAGAAGTTAAGAAAAAAAAGTTATCGTTTTTTGAAAAAAAAATTTTTTTTTTTGAAAAAACAAATTGTTTGAATCGTTTTTTCAAAAGGAATATTTTTCTTTTGAAAGGACAAAATATTATCTACAACTTTGCCGAAGACACTATGTCAATCAAACAAACCGTTTCGACTGTAGACATATTTTTAATTTCCAATAGCGCACTGTATGAGGAATTAAGAATATTTTTACGGTCAAAAAGGTTTATTTGATTGTCAGTCAGTATGTCAGTACCTGGCAAAGTTGTAAATAATAACTTTGTACTTCCAAAAAAGATGTACCCCGTGAAAAAAATACCTTTTTTTCTGATTCCTCCATGACCGGTTTCGTTGTTCAGGTAATCTTTCAAAGTTTTTATAAAAAAAATCGATTTTTTTCAAATGGGCTGTTTTGGATAATTAATTTTTAATTTTCTTTTAATTTGTTTTTAAAAAATCAATAATATGTTTTTATAGTCTATATTTTTTTGGAAGACAAAACTATAAGTTACAACTTTGCCGAAGACGTCACACCGCTCAAACGAACCGTGTTGGCTCTAAAAGTATTGGTAATCATCAATACCATCATAATAGCATTTTTCAATAGCTTTTCAATATGAGTTGTGTTTCAAAAAATTGAACCTATAGCACAAAAGGACATTTTTTGCCTATGAAAACGACTATGCAAAGTTTCAGCCTTTGGGCACGTTCACGTTCTGATGATGTAAACTTGTCAGAAAATGTATGGTTGAACTGTCAAAACGACGCAAACTCAGAAACAACGAGTCAATTGTGTTGCTTATTGATTGAGATCCCTATCCCTGGCGAAGGACATTATTGTGGTAAGGGGCTGTCCACATACCACGTGGACAGCTTGGGGGGGGGGGGGTTGTGTGATGTCCACGGTCCTTAGAAAAATTTTATAATTCATATGGGCATTTGTCCACGGGGGGAGGGGGGGGTCAAAATCGTTAAAAATCTGTCCACGTGGTATGTGGACGGCCCCTAAATAAAACGAATAAATTGTCTGGTACAGCATTCGCATAAACAAGTACAAGTGTCCTAGAGAGTATATTTTTCAAACAAAATCAAAAAAACATATTCCATCAGTATCCACCGTTTCATGTACTTTCAAGACACTTGGAATAGAAAACATTATTCAAATTCCATGCACCTCCCGTGTGTGATTTTGTAAATGACATGGAAGCATTCAACATTTTCCGCGAGACACAATCTTAATTTTGGTTGAGTTATATTTTTTTGCACAGAGTAGTTTTTTGAAACATTTGGTAAATTTGTTTTGAAATATCTTGCCATTTTACATGGTATTTTTTTCCAATTCAACATTGCCTAACGACAATGATGTAGCAAATATTTCTATTGGTATTGAGTGGAAAGTGATTTTTTTCTTTTTATACTCATTTTTACACAATATTATAAACCACTCTATGTCAAATAAATGAACCACCCTAATGAAACATAATGTTTTCGATGCTAGTTATAGTGTATATCGTTATACAGGTTATTTCGAAAGACTAGCGATCAATTTCATTAAATAATTTCTTAATATTTTGAACTCCGCCTTCCGCATCTGAAACCGCCATTCTCTACTGCGAAAACTTGCCGAACTTTTTGCGGATATGTTAACCTTTTCTACCTTTTTGTCCATCCTGACACACGTTTTATACAAGCAAGATCTCTTAACCAACTGGGAACTTGAACCTAGGAGACAACACATTTTTTTTTCACTCTCTTTTTGACAAAAATCTCAATCATTGGCTGAATAATCATGAATGATCTTTGTTCATCATATGTACATATTGCGACTAACCCCATATACTCAGCTGTGCACATTTAGATACAGATGTTGTTGTTAGCAGTCACGACAAGAGGCGAATAGTGCGAAGGAAGAGAAAGAGAGTACGCCAGCAGGGATACTATATACATGGTGCTCCTTTGCAATCCTCGTAACTCGTCTTACACATAGATCTGCTTGCAAATGTGAGAAGAGTAAATGTATATCGCACACTGACAGAGATGTTAATGCATCACAAAGGAGATTTATATGTATTCAAAAATCACTAGAAACGATTTTCTTCCATCGCTGCACACGAGAGAGAAAGAGAGAAAAAAAACTTTTTTTGTTCGACCGACCTGCCGTTCAAATCAAACTTAAAAAGCTTGTGTATTCATCGTAGTCACAATCATGTTTCGATCCCTTTTCAAGCACTGCTTCAGACGCCTGAAATTTTATTTTATAAGCAAAACAAATTGAAACATTTACACCAAGTTTAACTGATGTTCGTCCACAACATATAAATAAGCCGCCGAAAAAAGACATTTTTGTACGAAAATTCCTGTTTCTAAACTGTCCTATAAAAAAAAAAACAACCCAAATGTAAAAATTCTTTAAAATATCTAAAATCCTTTCCTCCTTTTTAATACTTGTTGTTCTTTTCTACAGAATTGAGCTATCCACTAATTCAGTACAAACAACAGGTATAAATAAATATTCCCGAGACATGTCAGAATCAAGCGGTAATCGTAACTCGCAAAGTCCTGGTAAAGCTGGAATTCCTTGTTCATCGGCTATTGTTTTGAAGGAACATAATGCAAGTGGAGCATTCTGTCGGCGGTCGTCTGATTCTGATTTGAGCATCACACCAAAAGGTATGTAAATTGTTATCTATTATTTTTTTATGTTTTGAATACTTATTGTGTATTTTTATGAGAAATACACCTGTTTTTATCTGGCACCTAGCTGGTCAGCAAATATACGCGGATGGGCAGTACCACGACCAGTGCTGATAAGAGTCATTTTCCCCAGCAAAATTCTTCGAAAATTATAGCCAATCATTTTCAATTTTCACTTCCAATGATCGCAGCACTCTTTCAGATACACTTGATGTTGAGACATGTAGGAGAGGGACTACACACGATTTACATGAATAAAATGACCTTTATTAAAATTAATATGAACAACGTGTGTGCTATCGCAATTAAGAAAAAAAAATCACAGGAAGGTTGTATGCAAAGCCACGACCGCAAGGTTGAAGTAGAATACTTTTACAAGAAAGATAACCCGGCTGCTTGCATGTCAGTCATTTTTTCTAGTAAATAAACGTTGACCGTTCATTGGCAGTATTGTAATTCCTTTTTGTTTGATATTTTGAATGAAGTTCATTGAATATTTTTAAATTTTGTGCAAATGAGAAGTTGAAGTGCTGCCGAATTGTAATATGCACATTTAATACGACATAATTAAACAGGAACGGAACAAAGGCTACGGTTGTGCAGAACGCGAATGCCGGCGCGATGCGATTCGCCTTACCGTGGTGAAATGTACAGCTCTTTCTAACGCGAAGTAGAGCTATACATTTCAACACATTTCGTCTTGCCGAATCGCATCGCGCCGTTGTTTGCGTTCTGCATGACCGTAGCCAAACACTAAGCGACGCAAACACGTAATAATAGTCAGAGTAAGTATGTAGATGAAGATAATTAACTTTGGATTATAGCGCAAAACGAGAAAATATTAACTCTTCAAATATTCATTTGTGTTCTTCAAATTTCAGTTGTTCAATTTAATATCCGATGAAATGTCTGTTTATTATCTGAGGAAGCTCTTATATAGGCCAAATGATGCATTCCCATTTTACTAGGACCATTACTCTGCCGACCGTGCTTGGGAAAGCGCGGTATAACGACCAATCAGAGGTCGAATTTTGTGTTTTGACAAGGCTTAAGAATTTTCAATAGTACAATAGTTCGAATGATAAAATTGCAATTTCATGCATTTGGTAGGAATCTTAGAAGATTTTCTAATCGATTGCTGCAGAAACGAAGGAAATCCATCGAAAACTAACCGATTTATTAGCATTTGAAATTGGACATATTTCTCACTTTTTTCAGTTTTAGATTTTCATTTCACATCCCTATGTAGCCGAACTTCCTGAGAGAAGTATTCTACTTCAAAACAAGATGACGTCGGCTCTCTCATCCGGTCACCGACGCACAGTGTGTCCAAATCGAAAAACGGACGGCAAAACTATTTTTCAAGTCCTATGTTATCCATATATTCTAGAAAGTTGCTTCGTTTACTGCTGTCCTTCATATGCTTTAATGGAATCAGTTACAAATTTCGCCGTATAGAGGGCGCCATACCTAACTTTTAAACGTGACTTGCTATACGAATAGTTTCTTCTGCAAAGTCGTGTAGAATTTTATTACAAAACTGTTTGCTGAATACCTCAAACCTCTAGAAATCGAGATTTCAGAGCTACAAGACGTTTTCCAAGAAGGCTTTTTAAAAACAGTTTTTCATCCATATGTTCAACTCTAAGGCCTAAAACATGACTGTATGAAGTTGAGAGTGGCGTTGTAAATCAAGATGAACAATTTCTAGTGATATTTTGGTTATTATATACAGTATTCATAAATAAAAACTGGAAAAAGTGTTTTTAAAGGCTTTTTTTATTTGAGTTGAAACTCGAAAAGGCGCAAACGATTCCAAGCTTCTATGAAGCCATTCGATAGAGTGCCTTTCTGACTAACAGAAAAACACAAAACTACAGTGGGTTATTTGTAGTTTTGAATATATGACCAACTGAAGTTACCGATTTTTACATGCATTTGTGCGCTCTTAATAGCACAAAGGCCGGCGCGTACGCTACGTTTCCGTTTCTATGCCCAACGAATAGACACAACAATGGGGCTAAATCTAGAAACGGACGGAAATAGGAAATTTTGATGTCCAATGTTATCAGTATCGTCTAGAAAGTTGTTTCGTTCACTGTTGTCCTTTATATGCTTCAATGCAACCCGCTTCAATTTTCACCATATAGAGGGCGCCACACCTAACTTTTGAACATGAATTGCTAGACGAATAGTTCCTTCTGCAATGTTGTGCAGAATTTTATTACAAAACTGTTTGCCGAGTAACTTGAACCTCAAGGAATTGATATTTTTGAGATACAGTACCTTTTAAAAAAAATAATTTGAAAACAAACCTCAATATTTAGAGGTTCGAGGTATTCAGCAAACAGTTTTGTAATAAAATTTTCTACAACTTTGCAGAAGGAACTATTCGTCTAGCAAGTCACGTTCAAAAGTTAGGTGTGGCGCCCTCTATATGGTGAAAATTGTAGCGGGTTGCATTGATGCATATAAAGGACAACAGTAAACGAAACAATTTTCTAGAAGATACTGATAACATTGGACTTCAAAATTTCTTATTTCTGTCCGTTTCTAAATTTAGCCCCATTGTGGTGTCTGTTCGTTGGGCATGGAAACGAAAACGTAGTGTACGCGCCGGCCTTTGTGCTATTAAGAGCGCACAAATGCATGTAAAAATCGGTAACTTCAGTTGGTCATATATTCAAAACTACAAATAAATAACCCACTGTAGTTTTGTGTTTTTCTGTTAGTCAGAAAGGTACTCTTTCGATTGGCTTCATAGAAGCTTGGAATCGTTTGCGCCTTTTCGAGTTTCAACTCAAATAAAAAAAAGCCTTTACAAACCCTCTCACTTTTTATTCATGAATACTGCATATAATAACCAATATATCACTAGAAATTGTTCATCTTGATTTACCACTTCACTCTCAATTTTATACAGTCATGTTTTAGGCCTTAGAGTTGAACATATGGATGATAAACTGGTTTTAAAAAGCCTTTTTAGAAAACGTCTTGTAGCTCTGAAATCTCGATTTCTAGAGGTTTGAGGTATTCAGCAAACAGTTTTGTAATAAAATTATACACAACTTTGCAGAAGAAACTATTCGTCTAGCAAGTCACGTTTAAAAGTTAGGTATGGCGCCCTCTATACGGCGAAATTTGTAACTGATTCCACTAAAGCATATGAAGGACAGCAGTAAACGAAGCAACTTTCTAGAATATATGGATAGCATAGAACTTAAAAAAATAGTTTTGCCGTCCGTTTCTCGATTTGGACACACTGTGCGACGTTCGCGTTGGCATCTGTCAGGCTGACGGCTGTCAGTCGATGAGCCCTGCGGTGATGTCGATAGGGGGCCTCCCAACACCTCCACCTTTTTAGAAAAGCTGGTAGGTTTCATACCTAACGGTCGGTCTACGAGTCCTCGTAGACTGGCGTATAGGAATCGATGGTTTCAGTTGGTTGTTATTGGCACGGCGTTTGTTTCCACGATCAGATTGTTTCGGTAAACTTGGAGCATCTACTGTATCTACAGCCGATGTAGGAGCGAGGTCGCTACTATCCAACAATGTCTTAGAGGGACTGGAATATCTACTGGTGATTGTTAAGTCTTGTCGAATTGATGGCGAGTTCGCATTTGGATTTTTTTTTTCATCACATTTGGTTGCAAGGCGATCTTATCAGGTTTTGCTTCGTCGGCAGTCAGACATTATACTTAAGAGTTCCAATACGCTCCATCGCTTCCCAGGTCCACTGGTTGTTCCGGTACACTTTGGCTGGACGAGATCTTGATGACCGTAGAATCTCGGCTTCGTTCCATGGTTTCGGTTGAATTGTGCTTCTTGTTTTGAATTTTCACTCTTATGCAACTGTGTTGGTGGACGGAGCAGATTCAACGATGCTCGAATTGGCCTACCAAGAAGCAGCTCAGCAGGCGATTTGCCACTAGACGCAGTGTGGCATAGCGTAGACCGGTACCACTGGAGAAAAGAGTCAATGCTTCATCCAAAGCTTCTCCCCCTTTTGTGATCTTCTTGAGTGATCTCTTAAAAGTATCAACAAACCTTTCAGCGAGGCCGTTTGATTGCGGATGGAAGTGAGCTGCCTTCAGGTGGATTATACCTACTTCATCGCAATAGTATTCAAAAGGACCACTAGTGAATTGTGTCCGTTATCAGTCACCAACGTTTCAGGAGCTCCAAACCTTGCAAAAATTCTTCGAAGAATGTCCACAGTCACTAGTGTGGTGATCTTCCTGGTACGAAAGACGTCCGGCCACTTACTGAAAGAGTCCAGCAGAATGAGGTAGAACCATCCATCCATTGGACAGGCGTAGTCCAGATGGACTCGCTGCCACGGCTTCTCAGGAACTGGCCAGGACTCCAGATTTGTTCGTTGGTCGGTTTTAGCCACGCAAAAATAGCAAGCAGCGGTTTGTGGTCGGTTTCGAGGATGAACTTCCGACCGAACACCTTTCAACGAAAGCGGGTAACGGCGAACACTAGCGACAAACCTTCCTTTTCGATCTGACTGTAGTTGGCTTCGGCTGATGTCAGACTTCGAGACACGTAACAAATTGCTTTGACCGTCCCGTCAGGAAGTTGATGTGCGATTCGAGCTCCCAGCCCAAATGCAGACGCGTCCGCAGATACGATGATATTCAGCTTAGGGTTGTAGTGGGTAAGCAATAACGGCGACTGTAGTATTTCTCGAAATCGATCAAATGAAGCTTGGCAAGCTTGCGTCCATTCAAATTTTGCCCCAGCCTTAAGCAACTGGTCCATCGGATGTCGTAGCGAACGCATTTCGTTGACGTAGTTGCCGTAATAATTCACGGCCCCCAAGTAGGAGCAAAGCGTAATACATCATGTGGTGGCGGGTTGTCGGGGTCTGGCCTGATTCAATCCTCACAGTGAACCCGTACTCTTTGAGCCGTGCGAGGGTTAGCTGCAAATTGCGTCGACGCTCTTCTTCGTTGCGACCACCAACCAAAATGTCGTCGAGGTAACCAACAGTACATTTCAGCCCAGCCAACACTGTATCCAACAATTGTTGAAACGCCGGAGCCTTCTCGCGTGATGCCGTTGAGGGTGTAATATTTTTGTCCATTGTTGTCGTCGATCACTATTTCGTTCCACTTAGCCAAAATAAACCTCACCGAAACACTTTTCCACTAACACTGACCGATGACTTGACAATCTTCGTTAACGAATAACGAAAGAACGAAGGAAGAGTATATAAACATTGCATGAAACTGGGTGGCCACTCTACCGGGAAAAACGGGAAAATCAAGATCCTGCATGTCTGCCGCTTCATTTGTTCAACGATTTCTGAGGAAATGTCAACGTGAAAATCTGTATTTTTTTGCATGATGACCTAATTGGCATGATTCTGCTAGTTATGGAAAAGCTACGTTGAATAAAATCAAGCTTAATCAGGCGAATAAAAAAAAAACATTTAAAAACTTGTAAGATCTAGCAAAATTTATTTTTCAATATTTCCGGCTGAACAACCACGGACACATTGAACTCTGTTTTAAAAACGGAGCTCATATTTATCAAATTCCTGAAAAATAGTCATTATTTTGTTCAGAAATACATACAAATTGCTTTTTACTCATTTTTTGCTATGATTTTTCACAAGGATTTCTAAGTTTCAGTCATGAAAAAGTCGCGTTTTACTCTGATTGTTTTAAATATTTTTTTAAATTGTTTATTCAGAGTGTCGGTTGAATTTATTTTACGGGTCTGAGAAAATCTCTTATTCATGCCATTGTGCCTAGCTCGAAAATTTTGTAAGTCCCAGGATCGAAGTTTCTCGGAAAAAATTTGTCGGGATAATAGACCTCGACGTTTCGCGCATTTTTGAGACTATTGCCATAAAAAAATGACATGTGACATGTGTTCATGTGCATCTTTTCATTGGTCACTCTAAGACTCTTCTTCCTAAAGATCAAATTTTGCATGAAGACTTTTTTTTCGAGAAAAGAAAACTTCTAAGGCGACATCCATAAATTACGTAACGCAAAAAACCCAATTTTTGGACCCCCACCCCCCATGTGTAACGAAACGTAACGCCAACACCTTCCCCCCATAAAAATTACGTAACGCTGCAGAAGGATTTCCTTGATAAAAATGCTCGTTTTTGAAAGTCTCTCCAGAGATTTTTCGTTACGTAACGCTGAACTCACCTCTCCCCCTCCCCTGTGTAACAAATCGTAACGCCCAAGCATACTCCCCCTCCCCCCTATGAGCGTTACGTAATTTATGGATGCCGCCTAAGCTCTAACTCAAAACGAAGTTCGATGGTTAAATTTATTGACGCTCTAATACAGAAGCATTGCAAGCTCAAGAGCAGGTTGACAGAGAATAAAAGCAGAAAAAATCAAGGATGCACGAGAAGGCGAAGAACTCCAACGAATTGGAGATAAAAAGGGCGAAAATTGTGCAAGAGGTCTCTATGAAGGTACTTGCTAAAGTGGCAAACAGCTAAAAGCACAGAGGGAGAAATATTTTTCAATGTTTAATGTCACCAGAGCCGGATTTAAGGAAGGGGCCCGGGCCCCTGGTCCCCACACTTTTGGGGCCCCCACAAATCGGGAAAAAAATTATTTCTCTATCAAAAATAAAATTCTACAAAAGTTCGATTAACAGTAAGAAAATTTGTGCAGACCATTTCAATCTGAAACTTTCCTTCAATTTTTTCGCGAGTGCCAATATCATAACTACATCCATAGGAGCTCACCTCGGATTACCTTGAAATGACACACATTAACACAACATTTAAATCGAACCAGCGCGCATGGGAGGTAAAGCAGAAAAAGAAAGTAACCCACAAGTTTTTTTAATGCATTGCTGTTGCTTACTTGTCCGAATCAGGGATACCAGATGTGCTTTGCAAAATGCAGATTTTCAGAGTCCGTGTGCAGATTTTATTGACCTGCAGCTGTGTGTAGTTTTTTTCCTAGTTTTTGTAGATTATTGTCAGGGTCGCCTTATATTTGCGCAATCTTTCTCAAATTGCGTGCAAATTTTTGCTTGTGAATCGCGATTATTTAAAATTGTGGTAGGTTTTTTTAGATATCAAGAAGTTGCAGACATCTTTCAAAAACATATGGCACCTCTGGTCCAAATCATTCGACAGTTAGATCTGGTTGTAAACAGTTCTCTGCAAATAAACTCATAAATCCTAAGAGATATTTGATAACTTTTCAACAACATTTTTTTATAGATGGTTTTATCTCGTATGATAAAAAACGGTTTCGTTTTGTTTTGGAGCCCCCACTTAAAACTGGGCCTGGGCCCCCACAACCGTAAATCCGGTTCTGCTTGTCAATATTTTTGCAAAAATAAATTAACATGTGAAAATTGATGTGTATCCCATATTTTTTTCAAGTAAAACACCGGAAAATTTCAATATTTTTTTTCGGGAAAACCGGGAAATCGAAAATCGGTTTTGAGTGGCAAACTTGCTGAAAGTGAAATATTTCATCGGTATAGTACATAGAAATAAACTGATCTTGCTGTCTCGTCTCCGACGCATGAAATATAATTAGGTGTTTTGACAGTTCACTTTCATGCAAAAAGCGGGAAGGGAGAACTCTGAAAGGATTGTAAAAAATAACGTTTATGGTTGCTTTTTTTCACTTTCACTTAAGAGTGTCAACAAATACCAATCCTGACCACGACACTTTTATCATTAAATTTCAAGTGATGCTCGATAATTTGAAATTAGCGGATTATTTTTTTTTTCTATAACAGCTAAAACTTGCTGAAAGTGAAATATTTCATCGGTATAGTACATAGAAATAAACTGATCTTGCTGTCTCGTCTCCGACGCATGAAATATAATTAGGTGTTTTGACAGTTCACTTCCATGCAAAAAGCGGGAAGGGAGAACTCTGAAAGGATTGTAAAAAATAACGTTTATGGTTGCTTTTTTTCACTTTCACTTAAGAGTGTCAACAAATACCAATCCTGACCACGACACTTTTATCATTAAATTTCAAGTGATGCTCGATAATTTGAAATTAGCGGATTATTTTTTTTTTTCTATAACAGTTATTGACCTTTTTATCTTCCACAGTTATTGACCTTTCTATCTTCCATTGAAAACGTGTCGCTTGGGTTATAATTATGATATTCGAAAATAGGTCCGTTATTTTTGCTCGCTCGAACAAACAATACTGTTTGGTGTCCAGACAGTACGTGTCGCTTGTGTTTTTCGGTTTCGTTGCTGACAGACAATAGACATCCAGCAGCCAGAGAAAATCCCTGCGCCGCCGGGCGCTAGTTACCCCTTGCGGCACAGAAGACTTTGTGCACTGTGTTCAGACTGTACGCGTGCTACCGGTGTTTTCGTTACCGACACTGTGACAAGAAAGTAGTTCAGTAGTTGCTGCAAATTCCCCGCGCCGCCGGGCGCCGGCTATCCCCTAGCGGGGTACGAGAGTGTACATTGTGTGCAGATGCTACCGGAGGAATTCCCTCGCACCACCAACCGCTGGTTAGCCTCTAGTGCTGTTTCAGCTGGAGGAGACTGACTGCGATTCCCTGCCAAGCCACCTACTGGATTAATCCAACTATCAGCCAGGAGGGCACGTAGGCAAAAATACGAAAAATCTGGTGAAGTATTCACATTTGTTTTTATTTTCTTTATTATTTTGAAGTAGAATACTTCTCTCAGGAAGTTCGGCTACATAGGAATGTGAAATGAAAATCTAAAACCGAAAAAAGTGAAAAATATGTCCAAATTCAAATGCTAATAAATCGGTTAGTATTCGATGGATTTCCTTCGTTCTTGTAGCGATCGATTGGAAAATCTTCTAAGATTCTTCTCAAAAGAAGATAATTGTGATTTTATTATTCACACTATTGTACTATTGAAAATAGTCAAGCCTTGTCAAAACGAAAAAGTCAACCTCTGATTGGTAGTTATATGATTGCTTCCCAAGCACGGTCGACAGAATCATATACCTTGCAATTTAAAACATGCTATTTGGCCTATATAAGAGCCTGTTTCAGCCGAAGCCGCTAATATTAGTTCTAGACAGCGACAATAGCAGTCGTCCTCCCTAAGCAGCAGCACTAGCAGTGCAGTGGATACCAGCGATGGCGGTAAGTGGCCACAGCTGTGGCGTAGCAATGGATAGCGCACTAGTTGCAGCGGATTCCAGCAACAACTGTGGCATACCTATGGATAGCGAACTAGTTGCAGCGGATCGATAGCGGCTGATGCAGTGAGGCACTTTAGTGAAGTGCAGTCTCTGTGCGATAGTGGGCACTAGTAAATGCATTCAATGAAAAGTTGTCTCTTTTTGACAACACGTGAGCCGTCTAGTTTTGAGTTTTTGATCAGCTTTTCACTGTTTATTTTATCACAAGGAATACTTTATTCGCACTGTCAGTGGTAACGCAAAGATGTGATCGACATCTTATCCGATACTAAAATGAACAACAAATTGTCCTTTTCAGGATGAAATGAAAACTTGATTGAAGAGTTAATATTTTTTAATGAGTTAATTCACATTTTTATATTTGCAAAAGTTATGAATTTTACTTCATCTCCGTGTCTCAAAACGTACTGAATTATCTTTTCCTTCAGTCATGAGCACGACATCCGAAAAAAATTCATTTTAAAATTTAAATATTCTCAAGCCCCAACCATGACAAGCAACTTCCTATATTATTGAAAATGGTCAATCCTTGTTGAAGCGCAAAATTCGATTGATCGGATAAATCAACGTTTATTTACTAGAAAAAATGACTGACACGCAAGCAGCCGGGTTATCTTTCTTGTAAAAGTATTCTACTTCAACCTTGCGGTCGTGGCTTTGCACACAACCCTCCTGTTATTTTTTTTTCAATACGGTCGTCTTTTTTCTTATTTTATACACCTTATTTTGAAAAATTGTTTTCACATTATACAAACATTATTTGAGTCTCCCCATATACGCAGCCGGGTTATCTTTCTTGTAAAAGTATTCTACTTCAACCTTGCGGTCGTGGCTTTGCACACAACCCTCCTGTTATTTTTTTTTCAATACGGTCGTCTTTTTTCTTATTTTATACACCTTATTTTGAAAAATTGTTTTCACATTATACAAACATTATTTGAGTCTCCCCATATACGCATATTTATTGTTTGCGTGCGGTAGAGCAAAACGCTCCCGCAAAAAATGGACGACATGCAGGTGCAACTATTCCTGGATGTGGAACCAAATGGGGAAGAGATTGAGATCTCCCCAATCAATTCGCCTCTACCTTCCCCTGTTCCATCTCCTTTACCTAGCCCTGTATCAAGGGTACCGGAAGGTACGGGTAAAAGCTTACCCAGATGCCGCGAAAAGTCCGTTCGTAGTTTACTTTAGGCCCATAAAGAAGCCTCTGAATATTATTCAAATCGGCAAGGACCTGGCAAAACAGTTTTCGGCCGTAACCGAGATTACGAAGGTGAGGCCTAACAAACTGCGAGTTGTCGTGAGTAGCTTGAAGCAAGCAAACGAAATTGCTAGCTACGAGCTCTTTACAAAGGAGTACCGCGTGTGCAACCCTGCCAAGGACGTGGAGATCGACGGTGTGGTTACCGAAGGAAACCTCACGGTCGATGACATTTTGCGTCACGGGGTTGGCTGTTTCAAGAACTCCCTGATTCAAAATGTAAAGATACTGGATGTCAAGCAATTGCATTCAGTATCCATCGAAGAAGGGAAGAAGAAATTCCTTCCGGGTGACATTTGCCGGATCCGCACTGCCGAGCTACATAGCTTCGGACAGGGTTCGTCTGCCTGTACGCCTGTTCGTACCGCGGGTCATGCATTGCCAAAACTGCAAGCAGTTAGGTCATATAGCCACCTACTGCTGCAACAAGGCACGCTGCAGCAAGTGCGGGGGCAATCATGCTGAGACCGCTTGCAGTGAGGATACTGAAAAGTGTCTTTACTGCGAGGGAGCTCGGCATGACCTTTCGGCGTATCCCACGTACAAACAGCGCGAGGAAAAAATGAGCGTTCCCTCAAGGAACGATCAAAGCGCTTTTTTGCAGAAATGCTTAAGAGGGCTGAGCCACCCTCGACAGGAAACATCTTTTCCTTTTTACCAACCGATGAGGGTACATCTGACGATCCCGTTGAAGGGTGTTCTTATGCCATGCCAGAAGGATCTAGGAAGAGGAGAATTATCAACTCTCCTAATCTTTCTCGCAAAGGTAGTAAGATAACCCCTAGCGTAATGACCAATAAGCCAACACAAAAAGGAAGCGGCGAAAAAAAAACCGAAGCATGTACCTCCCGGTTTTAATTTCAAATCAAACCCACCGCTTCCTGGGGTACCAAAAACCCCTCGTGCACCCATTTCTCGATCAGATGATAAAAAAGGAACAGGATTCATAAAATTTTCTGATATCGTGGACTGGATATTTAAAACATTCAGCATACCAGATCCTCTACAAAATGTTCTTCTTGCCCTTCTTCCTACAGTGAAAACCTTTTTGAAGCAACTAGCAGCAACTTGGCCCTTATTTTAGTCATCATATCTTTCGATGACTAATACGGCGAAAGAGGTTAGGAATTTTATCACTGTATTACAGTGGAATAGCACCCCCAAATTCGATTTATTTTCTCATTTGATAAATACAATCAATTGTGACGCATTTGCGCTCTGTGAGACTTTTCTCAATTCAAACGATAGAAGCGGGGGCCTAGCGTGGTTGGTAACGTCTCATCCAACGACGCTCGACGCCTGGGCTCGAATCCCACCGCCGACATAGGTGTCGATGGTTGTGGAGTGGCGTGATCCACTCACAACCAACCCAACTGGTCTAGATTCAATCCTAGCCGACACCGCAAGATTTTCTGAGGCGAAAAATCTCTTGGATCACGCCTTCCATCGCATGAGGAAGTAAAGCCGTTGGCGCTGGTCCGTTAATCAACGGGTCGTGAGTTAGGGTCCTGGGTGGAGTCGCCTCCCCGGGCGTCGGTGATTGGCACAACAACAGTGGCGGAACTAGACCGACGGTAAATAGGCGAAAATAAAAAAAAATTCAAACGATCATTTCAATTTCCACGATTTTAACATAATTCGAGATCGAGACTCACACGGTGCACAGTGGCCGGAAGCCGGACAAAACTCAATTTCTAATTATTGATATTTTATATTTTTTTAAAGTTCTACTGTATTGAAAAACCTGTTAACCAAATATCAAGACAATTGGATCAAATTTGAATTTTTGAGAGCACTTTTAACGTTGTTGAGTCATGTTATTTCAATGATTTTTTCAGTCAGAAATCACAAATTAAGGTCTACTTTAACTAGTAAATACTCACCTAATTCTTATTCGAATTCAATGCGATAGGTTGCATTTTGAAGATAAATGATCAGAATTGTATTTCGTGTTGAATGTTTTTTTTTGTGATTCATCATTACTTTTGGAAATTGTTTGAAATACCTATTTAGCGGTCTGAAAAAAATGTTTTTTTGCGCAAACGTGTACTGTACGATCTGACCCATCGGTTCACACAGGTCGCATAGGATGCATTTCATAGGAAATTTTCCCTGCTTTTCGAATATTAAGGTCCCATTTTGCCCCTTTTTGCTCCGCTGAATAAAAATTTTGATTGAAAATAAAATAGTTTGAACGAAGGCGCATGGTGATTTGTGAAAATTACGTTGTTTTGCAGAAGTAGTAGTTTCATTCAACTGTTCTAGAAAAGTATCATCGGCATACGTTCAGATGTGAGAGCAAGGTAAAAGAACACATATAATTATATTAAATTCACATGAATATTTATTTTTTAAAGCAAAGCATCAGGTTATAACATTCATCGTCGGTATCATTATAACAAAAAAATAATAAATCCTTCACCTCTGTTGTGAAAACACTTTTCGATTTAAGCTTGTTGTGTCTAAAACTTGAGACTATCGGATCTGAAATCGAAGATTAAACGCTCATTTCATATCCGAGAATGAGTAATTTGTGTACCGTTGTTTGCCATCTATACAATTTTACGTAATAATGAGCGGTTTCTGCAGCGTAGGACCTAAATTTTGATGCATCAATTCTTTCACCACTCGAAATCGTTGCTAGCAGCGGTCGAAATCGCTGGATCAAATTATAATCGACTCTTGTTATCTCCGAAGACATTTCTGCGTTGGAAAAAACATCTTGCTGTAACACCGTCATTATTATTGCCGAAGCCAGCGCGCGGTTTGTCGACATGTAGACCCAGTTTGACAAAAATTCTTTTTGAATTCGCTATTCGATGCTGCTGAACTGATCGATGTTCCCTTTTTTCAAATATTGTGAATAGGTTATGTTTCCATTTATTTCTACTACAAAAATTTAGTATTAAATTTAAGTTCAATATTCAATATTAAATTTAATATGAAATCTGCGTTGTGAAAAAAAACTGCGAATATCGGCAAATCAATTAAAGTCTGCACACGGACCTTAAAAATCTCCATTTTCAGATAAATTTACATATCTTGTATCCCTGATTATTATAATACGATGGTGGCACGTCACAAATTATGCACTAACGCATATAGACACTGTGTTTTTACCAGTCTGAAAACTCATTAAACTGGCAAACCCCATTTTGACCATGTTAAACGATGAATTTTTGCTTAGACTTAAGTTTTTTAAATCTATTAAAATGGGGCTATTTTGCATATTCCATCATATATTATGCTGTATAATCCGTTTTGGATGCACATTTCTATTAAAATAGTATTGCGTGGCAAAAAGGCAAAACAATCAATTACACTGTGCTACAGCGATTTAGAACTTCTGAAGTGACCTAGTGTAGGTTGTAGGTCTTGTTGAGTATAACATTCGCTCATACTAGAAATTTTCCAAACACCCCCAAAATCTGAAATTATGGTCAAAATGCAATTTTTTTGAACCTCAGCGCATATAATATTTTTTAACTCAGTCATTTATTAACCGATTTTCAATATTTAAGCAGTTTTAGAAAGAAGACAAATATAGCTTTCAAAATATTTACAGGTTCTTACTAATATCAATAAAACATGTTAAGTTATTTGGGTTTAAATCTAATTTTCTAGACTTTCTCACGCAATTTTTCAATTTAATTTTACATTTGCTGTCTATTTTTGTAAGAAACATACTACAAATATACTATAATTATGAAAGTATATTCAATTCCGAATCAAATGAAAGCAGTTTTGTGAAAATCGGTTGATATTTGGCTAAGTTATATATTTTTAAGGAAAACCAGAATTTTTGGCTTCTATCGCACAATTATTTCACGGAGCTACAAATGATGAAAAAATGCAAGAACTTTTGATGTGACTTAGTGTGGGTTGTAGCTTTAGTCAGATGTTACTTGCGCGTTTACTTGAAGTTTTTCAAATACCCTAAAAATTATTCGTTATGTTCAAAACCCTGTTTTTTTACCTTAGTTCACATTTTTGTTTTTAATTCGGTTATTTTTCAATCGGTTTTTTATATTTTGGCTGTTTTGGAAAGGCGAAAAATAGAACTCTTGAAACATATAAATACGTCTAAATAGTTAACCTATATGTGATGAATAGTTTTAAATAAAATAAGATGATTTATATTAAATAAAATAAGATGATTTTTTTTCAAAATTTACCTACATGTGATGAATAGTTTTAAAATAAATAAGATAGTTTATGTTATTTTCAAATTTTTTCAAATTTATTCACAATTTTTCACACATTTTTGCAATGAACGACCTTTATTTACTGTAGAATTTGAAAAGTACATTTAGTGCCAAACAAAAAAAATAAGTGTTGTTCATGAAAATCTGTTATAATTTGGCTGAGATATGACTTGATGTTTTCCACCATATACTTAGGTTTCATCGAATCATTTCTCAGCCAAATTTTAGCAGATTTTCATTAACAACACCTATTGTTTTTGTTTGGTACCAAAAAAATTTTTTTCAAATCTTATAGCAATTGAAGCTCCATTATTACAAAAATGTGTGAAAAATTGCGAATAAATTTAAAAATTTGAAAATAACATAAACCATCTTATTTATTTTCAAACTATTCATCACATATAGGTAAACTTTTTAGACATGTTTATATATTTCAAATGCTCTACTTTTCGCCTTTCCAAAAGAGCCAAAATATAAAAAAAACCGGTTGAAAAATTACCGAATTAAAAACAAAAATGTGAGCTAAGGTAAAAAACATGGTTTTGAACTTAACTTATAATTTCGGGGTATTTGAAAAACTTCAAGTAAACGCGCAAGTGACACTTGACTAAAGCTACATCCCACACTAAGTCACATTAAAAGTTCTTGCATTTATTCATCATTTGTAGCTCCGTGAAATAATTGTGCGACAGAAGCCAAAAATTCTGGTTTCCCTAAAAAATATATATCTTAGCCGAATATCAACCGATTTCCACAAAACTACTTTTATTTGATTCGGAATTGAATATTCTTTCAAAATTATAGTGTGTTTGTGGTATGTTTCTTACAAAAATAAACGGCAAATTTAGAACTAAATTGAAAAATTGCGTGAAAAAGTCTAAAAAATTAGATATAAACTCAAATTACTTAACATGTTTTATATATATTAGAACAAACCTGTACATATTTTGAAAGTTCTATTTGTCTTTTTTCTAAAACTGCTTAAATATTGAAAATCGGTTGATAAACGACTGATTTAAAAAATATTATATGCGCTGAGGTCCAAAAAACCGTATTTTGACCATAACTTCAAATTTTGGGGGTGTTTGGAAAATTTCTAGTATGAGCGAATGTTACACTTAACAAGACCTACAACATACACTAGGTCACTTCAGAAGTTCTTGCATATTTTTTTTTCATTTGTAGCACAGTGTTATTGGAAGTAGATTTTTTTAAAGAACAGGTAATTACACACAACATTGATGTCACATGCATGAATATCTCTTTGTTTTCTACTCGCGTATTTTAATTTGACGTAAACATAAAACCATTTTCATTATTTTTTTGAAAACAACAATTATTTCAAAAAACTATTTGTTTTTTTAGATTAATGTGTCGTATTAACTGAGGCAAAAATGTTATCTATATCACACGATCGCAGTTTTCTTACTGCGAAATTTGGCACACAATCGACTTGTTCCCATTTTGGCAATTTGTACTGGTTTCCTATATTTGCTTCGCCAGAAACTGACTATATTGACGCCGTACTTATTTAAATTACAAATTACAAATAATCAAAATATTAAATTAATATTAAAAAAAAAATTAAATTTCATTAAATAATTCATATAACATTCATTATTCTCAGTTTCGCTGTTGATTGCTGGACACTCAAACATAACAAAAGATGGGAATATAAATGAATAATGATTTACATGAAAACACTACAACGTAATTTTAGTCGTAGAAAAATTTTATTTGCACTTTAGGGAGATATATTTCTGACTTTTTTTACTTTTGATACCAAAATTGAATTTTGCATCCAAAAACCATCCTAATATGGGTTTTTCTGCTTAATTAATGAACATTTTGGGTTTTGTCCGACTTTTGTTCGGAGACCCACCACTGGTGGAGGGGTACTTTTAGGGATCAAAAAGTGCTATTCTTTTTTCAGAATCGACCTCCCCTCGATCCCGAATATTGGAGTCGTTGCCATTCAAACGAATATGAATGGAAAAGACGTATGCCTTGTTTCGTTATATATCCCTCCATCCGCGCGGATTGAACAAAGGCATCTCACTGATATAGCACATCCTCGATGTATTTGGCCTTCCGAGAACAAGGCACTACCGATTTGCTCCGAAAGTACGGTGTATTGGATAGACGGGTGAAGAGCTTGATAAAAGCAAAAAACGCGGATACTGGCGGCGGTTTGTAAACGCGTTTTCGAGGGAAACAGCGATGAGCACTCTTTGGGATACCGCCAGACGCATGCGGAATCGTAACGTTTCGAATGAGTCCGAGGATTATTCAGATCGCTGGATACTCGATTTCGCCAAAAAGGTCTTTCCGGACTCTGTCCCCGAACAGAAGACCTGGAATTTTCAATGGCTCTCCTCTCGTGCAACAATAAAGCTAGGGTTGAATAGAATTAAATTCAACTTGTTGAAGAATCTACCCGACTCTGCAAAAAAAAACGCTTGTTGAACCTATTCAACAAGTTTCTTGAGCAAAACATTGTTCCGCACGACTGGAGGGAGGTAAAAGTCATTGCTATTCAAAAACCCGGAAAACCTGCATCTGATCACAATTCTTATAGACCGATTGCTATGCTCTCTTGCCTCCGGAAATTGATGGAGAAAATAATCCTCTTACGGTTAGACAAATGGGTCGAAATAAATGGTTTACTTTCAGATACTCAATTTGGCTTTCGCCGGGGCAAAGGGACGAACGATTGCCTAGCGTTGCTCTCTACTGAAACTCAACTAGCCTTTGCTCGAAAAGAGCCTACATGTAGGTTGGAGAGTGCATCCCCCTGCTTCAGTCCATCCAACGTTACGAACGCGGCTGATGTCTCGCCAGCTATCCGCACGCACGATTTTGATCCCTCCAGTGTCATACGACTCAGCTTTATTAGTTTCGTGGGGAAACCGTGTTCCAGCATGATCTGCCAGAGCTCGTTTCTTTTCACTGAGTCGTATGCCGCCCTGAAGTCCACAAACAGATGGTGAGTCGGTAAGTTGTACTCCCGGAACTTATCGAGGATCTGTCGCGGGGTGAAGATTTGATCCGTCGTGGAACGCCCTTGTCGAAAACCAGCCTGGTATTCGCCAACAAAGGATTCCGTTACGGGTCTCAATCTGAAGAACAGGATACGGGAGAGCACTTTATTTGCGGAGTTGAGCAACGTTATCCCTCGATAGTTGCCACAATCCAATCGATGGTCCTTCTTATAGATAGGGCATATGAGGCCTTCCAACCAGTCGTTCGGCATTTGTTCGTCCGCCCAGATTCTTAGTATGATCTGGTGGATCGCATAGTACAGCCGCTCGCTTCCCGCTTTTAGAAGTTCGGCCGGGATACCGTCCTTCCCAGCGGCCTTGCCGTTTTTCAGCTCATTAATCACCTTTCTTACCTCCTCCTGTGTTGGTGGCTCCACAGCTTGTTCGTCACTCATAATCGTCATCCTGCTCCTGCTCTGCTCATCCGGCTCCTCACCGTTCAATAGCGCCTGAAAATGCTCCTTCCATCTGGCTGCAACCGTCGGTTTATCAGTAAGCAGGTTGCCGTCCTTGTCATTACACATGACCGGCACAGGGAAATTCCTGCTTCTGACTCTTGACAGTTATATAGAATCTCCGCACGTCGTTTTGAGCATAGCTGTCCTCTGCGCTGGCGAGCACCTGCTCCTCGTACTCGCGCTTCTTCCGACGGTGGGTTCTACTTTCGGCAGCTCTTGCCACTCTGTACCTCTCTCTGTTCTGACGCGTAGCCGCAGTGATCGTGCGGCTCCTGGCACGGTTCTTCTCATCTGTCGCTCTCTGGCACTCGGAATCGAACCAGCCGTTAGGCTGTCTTCCACGCGTCGTACCTACCACCTCTCTCGCAGTCGTTTCGATGGCGCCGTTAATACTGCTCCACAGCCCATTTATGTCTTCCACTCCTTCCTCCTGCTGTTCTGCGATCTGTTGATCCAGCTCTCTGGCGTATTCTGCTGCCACGCCATCAGCTTTCATCCGCTGAATGTTGAAACGCGTCGTCCTCTCTGTGCGAGATTTCAGCACGTTCGACAACCGTGCGCGGATCTTACAAACGACGAGATAATGGTTAGAGTCAATGTTTGGTCCCCGAAAAGACCTAAAATCAGTAACATCCGAAAAGTGCCGACCGTCAATCAGTACGTGATCGATCTGGGAGCAGGTTTCTCCATTTGGATGCCTCCAGGTGTGTTTCCGAATATTCAAACGTGGAAAATAGGAGCTACATATGGCCATTCCTCTGGCCTCGGCAAAGTTTATCAGCCTCAGGCCGTTTCCATTGGTTGACGAGTGGAGGCTATGCCTTCCAATGACCGGACGGAAGAATTCCTCCCTCCCAACCTGTGCGTTTGCGTCTCCGATGACGAC
Source organism: Wyeomyia smithii (assembly GCF_029784165.1). Taxonomy (NCBI): domain Eukaryota; kingdom Metazoa; phylum Arthropoda; class Insecta; order Diptera; family Culicidae; genus Wyeomyia; species Wyeomyia smithii. Next base: position 166,349,884 of record NC_073696.1, on the reverse strand, counting down.
TTTTACGTCGTGTTTTGGGCAATCGTCATAGATTCGCTCAAGCTTGTCATAGAACTCGTCTTTGACTTCATCGAGTTTGTCGTTTGTCGGTAGGTGTTGATTAAACTGTAGTTGAAGAATTTGCCCTTAGTCCTCAACACGCATATACGGTCATCTACGGGCCTCCACTCTGACTCTTGTTTTCTGATTTCCCAGCACTACGAAACCGACGCCCCGTTCCGCTGCTTTGCCGCCACTGTAGTAGATGTGGTACTTGAAAGAAGTGCGTGCAATAGGGTCTACTGCACGGAATTCCCTTTCTCCGGAATTTGGCCAACGAACCTCCTGAATCGCTGCGATTTTGACTCCCTGCCGCTGTAGTTCTCGAGCAAGCAAGCCAGCCCGCGCCGGTTCATTCAGAGATCGGACGTTCCAGGTACCCAATTTTCAATCGTTTACCTTAATCTTTTTCCGTGTTCGTAGCCTAGGTCTTTGCCGATTGATCCGTTCCGTATTTCTAAATTCGTTGTTAGTGGTTGATGAAAGGTTTCGGTATGCTACCTTACCAGGGTCGCGATACCTACATCCTGCTGATGGGGCTGCCATCTTAGGTGTAGCTGGCGGGATACAGCATTCCATAATTCAGCCGCCCGCTCCGGGTCAGACGCTGTTGTACGCCGCCCCTATGGGGATACAGCCGCGTACGATCCCCTTCCCAGTCAGCATACGACCAAAGTTTCCACCGGGGTTGGTTACCCGATCTCCGCTAAGGTTACTCGTATTCCGGTCGGCACCACGTGGAGGTTGGGATAGGAGTTGCTGGACAGAGGTGAATGGCCACATTAGGGTCTCAAGTTACACGTGTCCAGCCATTTGCCAACCACATCGATGTCTTGCAAATTCATGCACGCTAAGGCAACTAGCAGACGATAGCGTTGTATCCATTACTGGTAGCGAGGCTAGCGATCTGCAAGGACCATTGCAAGATACTTTAGACAATTTGTCTGAATGGGCTCATAAGCTGGGTATCGAATTCTCTCCGGAGAAAACTGAGTTAGTCGTTTTTTCTAGAAAGCATAACCCAGCTCAGCTGCAGCTCATACTAACGGGTAAAACAATCACTCAGGTTTTAGTCGCTAAATATCTCGAGTCTGGTTCGACTCTAAATGCACCTGGGCTTGTCATATTAGGTATCTGACACGAAAATGCCAACATTAATCGTACGATTACCGGATCCTGGTGGGGTGCCCACCCAGGAGACCTTCTAAGGTTATACCAAACAACGATACTGTCAGTTCTTGAATACGGTTGTTTCTGCTTCCGTTCCGCAGCGAAAACACACATAATAAAACTAGAAAGAATACAATATCGTTGTTTGCGTATTACCTTGGGCTGCATGCAGTCGACCCATACGATGAGTCTTGAAGTGCTAGCGGGTATTCTTCCGTTGAAACATCGTTTTTGGAATCTCTCTTACCGGTTGCTAATTCGATGCACAGTTATGAACCCATTAGTAATTGAAAATTTCGAGAGGTTGGTCGACCTTCAATCTCAATCCAGATTTATGACTTTATATTTTTGGCTCAAGATATTAACCCTTCTCCATACGTTCCTTTCAATATCGCACTTTTAGATACTTCAGATAATGCTATATTCTTTGACACCACCATGAAAGAAGACATTACTGGTATCCCAGATCAACTGCGACCCCAAGAGATCCCTAAGGTTTTTTTCAATAAGTTTAAACATGTTAGTTATGATAAAAGGTTTTACACTGACGGATCTAATCTAGATGAGTCCACTGGCTTCGGTGTTTTTCACGAAAACTTTATCGCCTCCTACAAACTCGATGCTCCTGCTTCCGTGTGCGTCGCAGAACTAGCTGCTATTCAGTACTCCCTTGGGATCATCGAAACCCTACCCATAGACCACTACTTCATCTTCACAGACAGTCTCAGTGCCATTGAGGCTCTGCGATCGATGAAGACTGTAAAGCACATCCCGTATTTCCTGTGAAAATACGGCGGTTTTAAAGTGCTTTAACAACAAAAATTACCGGGTTACCTTAGCGTGGGTCCCTTCTCATTGTTCCATTCCGGGCAATGAAAAGGCTGACTCTTTAGTTAAGGTGGGTGCTATTGATGGCGATATTTATGTAAGACCAATTGCTTATGATGAATTTTATAGCATTTTGCGTCAGAGAACACTCAACAGTGTGCAATTATCATGGAACTCAGATGAACTGGGACGGTGGCTACATTACATTTTTCCTAAGGTATCGACGAAAGCATGGTTCAAGGGGTTGGATGTAGGTCGGGACTTCATTCGCGTGAGGTCCAGACTTATGTCCAATCACTACACGTTAAACACGCATCTCTTTCGTATAGGGCTTGTAGACAGTAATCACTGCGTTTGTGGCGATGGCTACCATGATATCGAGCATGTTGTTTGGTCGTGTACCGAATTCTGTGGTGTTAGGTCCGAGCTTATAGAATCCCTTCGGGCCCGAGGAAAACAACCGAACGTACCCGTTAGAGACATTCTGGAAAGCGGTGATCTCCAGTACATGACACAGCTATACGGGTTTATAAAAAATGCTGGCATTAAATTTTTTTGATCTATTTGTTAGATTACAATGCCCGTCACAAGCTGAAAGAAAATGATACACCATGCGGGAGACACTAAAACGAAGACTCGATGAAAAATGTGCCTCCCTCTTTCCCCTGCAAATTTAGAATTTAAAAAAAAATGTACTTGGCTCAGATAAACATAAATTGTATCGTGCCGTGTCAAATAAACTATTTTAAAACTAAAAAAATTGATTGTGTGTTTGATCGTGCTCGTGCAAAACAGAGCGGAGGCTTAGCGTAGTTGGTAACGTCTCCGCTAACCACGCTGGTGACCCGGGTTCGAATCCCACCGCCGACATAGGTGTCGATGGTTGTAGGGTAGTGTGATCGACCCACAACCAACCCAACTGGTCTAGATTCAATTCTAGCCGACACCGGGAGATATTTTGAGGCGAAAAATCTCTGCCTGCCATCGCTGAGGAAGTAAAGCCGTTGGCGCCGGTCCGTTAATCAACGAGTCGTGAGTTAGGGTCCTGGGTGGAGTCGCCTCATCCAGCATCGGTGATTGGCACAACAAACAGTGGCGGAACTAGACCGACGGAGAATAAGCGAGAATGAAAAAAGGGCGTACAAAATAAATTTTTTGGCAGTTTATGTAGTTAAAATAGTCATCTCGTCAATTTCTCATTGCGTGTTCCATTGGCCCCAGCTCGAGAAATTGTATGTCCCGGGAAGTCGTTTTATTTTCGAAACATTTTTTTCCGGGATAACACCAGATCTCGACGTTTCATGCCTTTCTAAAACTGGTCATAATTTTTTTTCGATATTTCACTCCGATTTATTTTATAGGACCTCGGACAACTGTCGGATTTATTTCATAAAGTAATGGTCGAGAAATCTCTAAAACATAAAAATAAAGGTCTGTATTTTTACTGATACTGAGGGAGCTTTGGATAGCACGTCCTTTGCATCTATTCACACGTCTACAAACACATAGAAGACGACAATACTACAATGAGCCAGATCCACGCCATGCTTTCAAGCATAAGAATCATAGCTGCATTAGAAAATAGTCACAGTAGGGGTGGAAGGGTGTTCTCATGAAGGAGCTCTCTAGAGCTTTCTCTCTAGTAGACGTTTTTTTTTAACAAGCTCATGGTAAGATTGAGCTTCAGCAGTGGAACCAAATGCATTGGAAACATTCTGGATGAAAAGCTAAACTGGACTGCTCAACTAGATTATGCTATCAAGAAGGCGACTTCAGCGATCTGGGCTTGCAGTACAGTACTGAATGTTTAGGTTACTTTGAGAGTTTTATTCATAAAAATAGCAACAAAATGTTTCAATCCAGACTGCATAAAAAATTTCACCAGTTGCAGTTAAATTCCTAATACACATCAGCTGCGACGACTACTGAAAACTCGTTGCTTATTTTTACCGATTTTTGACTCCGTACGGAAACGTGATTTGTTTACGGAAGTATCGGCAGTTTTGTTAGCCATGTTCAATAAATCATAAAAAATATACTGAAAGTTAGTAATAAAAAAAAAATACCGACCAATGAAAATGTGATTAAGTGTGTGAAAAATACACGGTACACACTGAATATTTTATATATAGTTCTACCTCTTATAAATCAAATTTTCTACTCTAGGAACTTCTCTAACCTCAAATGATCGCTATTTTGCCGTTTCTTCAAGAGGTCAACCTACAAGTATTCTAATAAAATCACTCAACCACGATGCCATAGATCTATTGGAATACCCGTTTCTCACAATAACAAAAGTTCCACCTGGATTTGTTCTTCATATAGGTAATTTTAATTTGAACTGCTCATGGAAAATGTCGCTTAGCAACCTTAGATATAATAATTTTACAGGTGCCACAGTGTCAGCAAGATCCGTGAAATTGTTAGCTCGGGTTCCCAATCTTGATGATCCAGAAACTAGAGATATGTGGTGGAATGAACTTCGCATGGAAATTCGGTCGCATGCTCGTGCTATTGGTTGTAATATGGTATTAGGGTACATGGAATCAACGACCATTTCGTAGGTTTAGGTTATTTTTGTAGATACCGAGATTTGTAGCTAAAAGTTTATATAATTAAAGGGAAGATGTATGTGTATTATCGGCAGTCGGAACAGCCGCGATCATTAATTTACAATGTGGAGACGTGAATATTGATTCGAATATTCCAACTAAAGCACAATGTATCATCGGAAATAAGGAGACTATGACATCGTCATTGGATGACCAAGATTTTGCAAAAGATTTTAACAATACGGCCAATGCAAGCTTATCGATGAAATGTTTAGACTCCGAACACCAAAAAATTCATGATCTGGATTTTACTTTTTCAAATCCAATTAATGAAAACAAAACACTTAAAGAATTATCAGATTTCAAATCGAATAATAACTGCATGGTATGTCATATTCCGTACAAACAAAGTTCTGTTCCATTCCGAGTCAATATGATGAAATGTTCAATTTGTAGGTAAGTCAAAAAAATTATTCTGATACATCCATGCATATATATGCACTCACAACTGTCGGTAAATTGAAAATTCTGATATTGTTTTTTGTTTTCTGTTTTTACGACATCCTATGTAAAATTGATGAAGAATTTTTTCTAAACTATTGTTCAGAGGGGATGTAAAAGAATGGTCCTTATTATAGAAAAAAAAACTTCTGTTGGATTAGTTTAAGAGAACGGTGTTACTGCGCAGCCCAGTTGTTTTCGATATGCCATTTCCAGGGTTGTTACAGACGGCCCGTCAATCTCAAGCCGTGATATGGCCTGTGCTTAGGAGTTGTCTCCATTCTAGTCGGTTCATGGCAGCAGTTCGTCAGCTTCGCAGTCTGCGTTCTAACAAACTGTTTTAACAAACTAGTCGTCCAGTTGGATCGTAGCGCTAGGCCGAAAATTGTCTCGTACACTAACAGTTGACCGCAAAGGCTGTGCATAATAAACAGAAGGTCAAGTTTCGATTACGGAATGTCGCATCAAGGCTTGCTACACCCTGGACCTATTCTTCCGGAAGATGAACTGAACGCTAATCAGACCGTTCACATCTTCAGTACTTCACCAGTCTGTTGAAGATAATCTTCTCAAGCACCTTGCTCGCGGCCGCGGTTTCTTTGGCCACCACTACATCGCACTACTCCTTCGCACTCCTTTCGGGAGTCGAACCCGACATCACAACCGTGTGGGAGAGCTAGCTAGCCGACATCGCTAACCACAGAACCACGAGGACCACTCTTACTCCTGAGCAATTCCACAAAAAACGGACAATCACCATTTTTGATTTGGCTGAAACTTTTTTCAACCATTTTTTTTTAAATCATAACTTTTATTTTCTTGATTTCTCCATGATCCATGCATTATTTGCATTATTTGGGTAATCTTTTGTTGTTTAAAAAAAATTGATTTTAAAAAAATTAGCTTTTTAGATATTTAATTTTTAATTTTTCTTTTACCTTTTATAAAAAAAATGTATGTTTTTTTCGGAAAGACAAAACAATCATCTACAACTTTATTGAAGACGTCACAGCGATCAAACAAACCGTTTTGGCCCTAAAAATATTTGTAATCATCAATACCTTCCTAAAATAACATTTTTCCATAACTTCTCAAAAATGAGTCTTGTTCAAAAAAATTAAACCAATTGCACCAAATTGGCATCTTTTGCCTATAGAAACAAAGTTTCAGCTAAATCAAAAATGACAATTTTAATAAAAAAAAACCTGGACATTTTTTGTGGAACTGCTCTCCTCTCTATGTTGACCTTTTCCATCGTTTGAATCGAGTTGTTCGAACAACACCGTTACTTTCAATACCGTCTGCCGGGGTGAGATTGTGCCAAAAAAGGATTCGTTTTTGTTTCTTAGCTTGTAATGCACACATTTAGGCAATGAGTTTGATCCAAATCACGTCAATGCACACTTGAATGTTTAGTTAACGACTGCCGCAAAAATGGTTAAGTTACAATAAACTATAATTTTGCTAAAATTAACTGAACTTTGGCCTTATCTCACCCCTTCTATGGGGTGAGATTGTGCCAAAAACAAAAAGTTGAATCAATTATCTGTTAAATGAACAGTAGTGTATCTACGAATAATTCACATGAATAACATGATAAAACAGTAAGCATAGGGACGATCATAAACAACGTGAACTATTAAGAGGCTGTAGGGGGTTGACCAGAAACTACGTTTCATATGAATTATAGAAATTAGTATGGACTGGATTGACTGGATCAAATCGATATCTGGAGCAACCAGTTATGAGAACGTGGCTTATAGACAGTCTCTATACACATAGTAGCGTCTCCAGGTAGCTTAGAAAGGGAAAACGTTAGAACATAAAGAGTGAGAAGACTTTTCGTTTCAATTATTCTGTGTCATTGACCACTGTATATTTCATTGGAAATCTTAAAACCGCTGGAAACGTACCCACAACCCTCCTTCCTCGTTTTAAAAGTCGACAGTTTGTATAGAATAGGTGTACAAAATTTTGTTACATTCCATAAGCAATATCAGTCATTGTAAATTTCCACCTAACAGTTGTTAACTTACTGTTCTCAAGCTTTAAGTCATTATTTCAAATAATACTATAGCTAGACAACATACTTTATGTAAACGATGCAAGTAACGTATGAGGAAAAAAATCCGAACAAACTTTCAATTCCAAATTAAAATCTGGCGCAACTTATTTTTCTATAATTTTTTGTTTATTCAAGTAATGTAACTCATTTACAAACCTCATAGGAAAAACTCAGCTTTACATCGCGCTGATTTCCTGATCTTCTGGGGTACTTGCTTTATAGCTTCCTGAATTCCGAATGTTACAATTGTTTTGAGCTCCTTCTTGATTTTTCTATCAAAAAATCGACGTATTTTGCTCTGTAACCTTTATGGTAGACCCTTCGCTACAAATTTGCTCAGAAAGTTTCAATAGACTGCAGCTGTGACACATTTTGAGGATTGTATCCTTTCGGAATAAACCCGATATTGCCTTGCCGCAAATTCGCTAAAGTTGGATTAGCATAGTGTGACAATGCAAGATTTGGCCAAAACACAACTTCATCATTTTTATGGTACTTTACTTATATTCTAAGTTTTAAACCCATTTCATGCAAATACTTTTTCACCGTTTTTGGATCAATCTGATATTTGTTGCCCAGCTCACGATATGATTTCGCAAACCGACCAGGCGTTTCCGCCCTCAATTTCGCTCGAACTTTTCTCTCTTGCAAAGTGCATTTTCGTCCGGAACCAGATTTTCTTTTGAAGGTATTTCCGTTCTCGAAGAGTTTGTCAATAATGTATACAAATGTTTTTGCCTTTCTCCTAGAAAGGTATAGCAATCACTGGAAAAACCAAAGGTATAAAAGCGCTCCAGAGGGTCGAATCTCGTATATCAATCGACATAGTTCGACGAGCTGAGCATTTTCTGTATGTGTGTGTGTGTGTGTGTGTATGTATGTAACGGTCTCCCAATCTCACTCGATTTTCTCAGAGATGGCTGGACCGATTTTCATGAAATTAATTGTAAACGAAAGGTCCAGTTGCTCCACAGGACCCTATATTTATCGTAATCGGATTTTTAGTTTCGGGTTTATGTATCAAAATGTGAAAATCACAAAACTTCAATATCTCAGTAACTACACAACCGATTTGAACAAAATTGGTATCAAAAGAACGGGCTTGCTTTTTGAACCATTTGTAAATTAACGTTTCAGTGTTTGGACATGTAGTTCAAAAGTTATGCAAAGAAACGTGTTTCGAAAACTGTTTAATCTCACTCACTTTTCTCAGAGATGGCTGGACCGATTTTCACAAAATTAGTGTCATATGGAAGGTCTTGTTGCCCCATAAGACCCTATTGAAGTTTATTGTAATTGGACTTTAACTTTGTTCGTTATGTATAATAATGTGAAATCAGGCTATGAAAAGAAACATTTATCCTGAGACTGCTTGAACTCACCCACTTTTTTCAAAGATGGCTGGACCGATTTTTACGAAATAGGTTGCAAATTAAAGATCTAGTTGTCTCGTAATACTCTATTAAATTTTATTATAATCGGACTGTAACGTTGTCTTTTATGTAACGAAATGTAAAAATCACGAATCTCCATTATCTCAGCAACTACACAACCGATTGGAACAAAACAAGTATCAAATGAACATGCTATCTTCGAAACCATCGATGATTTTTACAATGAATAAACATGTGGTTCAAAAGTGTTAAATTTAAATGTTTTCCGATGAGTTTATATCATTCACGAATTCTTGCCTTTCTCCAAGGAAGGTATAACTATCTCTGGCAAAACCGAAGGTATAAAAGTGCTCCAAACGGTCGAATGGCATATATAACCCAACTCAACTCCACTCAATGAGCTTAGCGGTTTCTGTATGTGTTTGTATGTGTGTGTATGTTCAAATTTTCAACCTCACTCGATTTTCTCAGAGATGACTGGACCGATATTCGAAAAATTATTTTCAAATGAAGGGTTTAGTTTCCCCATAGTAAATTATATTGTAATCGGATTTTTAGTTTATATGTTATGTATCAAAATGTGGAAATAACGAAAGTTCATTATCTCAGGAACTACACAACCGATTTTAACAAAATTGGTTCTTAATTAACGGGCTACCTAAAAAAACCCTTAACATTCGAATTTTATAAAAATTGGACATGTGGTTTGAAAGTTATGGGAAGAAACGTGTTCTGGAGACTTTTTAATCTTACTCATATTTCTCAGAGATGGCTGAACCAATTTTCATAAAATCAGTATCATATGGAAGGTCTAGTTGCGCCATAAGACTCATTTGATTTTTGCCTTTCTCCTAGAAAGGTATAGCAATCACTGCAAAAAACCAAAGGTATAAAAGTGTTCTAGATGGTCGAATGTCGTATACCAATCGACTTAGTTGGACGAGCTGAGCAATTTCTGTATGTGTGTGTATGTGTGTGTGTATGTATGTATGTAATGCTCTCCCAATCTCAATCAATTTGTTCAGAGATGGCTGGACCGATTTTCATGAAACTAATAATGCAAATGAAAGTTCTAGTTACTTCATAAGATCCTATTGAATTTTATTATAATCTTATCTGTTATGTATCAAAACGTAAAAAATATGAAACTTCATTATATCAGAAACTACACAACCGATTTGAACAAAAATGGTTTTAAATAAACGGGCTACCTAAAAAACCCTTAACTTTTGAATTTTATATAGATTGGACTTGTTGTTCAAAAGCTATGGACAGAAGCGTGTTCCGGAGACTATTGAATCTCACTCATGTTTCTTCTTGTTCGTTAAAATCAGTGTCATATGGAAGGTCCAGTTTCCCCATGATACCCTATTGATTTTTTCTGCAATCGGACTATTACTTTGCCTGTTGTGTTTAAAAATGTGAAATCCAGCTATAAAAAAAAAATATTCCGAAGATTACTCAAACTCACTCACTTTTCTCAGAGAATGTTGAACCGATTTCCACAAAATTAGTGTCAAATGAAAGATCTAGCTTCCTTATAACACCCCATTGAATTTTACTGTAATTGGACTTTAATTCCGTCTGTAATGAATCAAAATGTGATAATCACGAAACATCATTATCTAAGAAACTACACACCCGATTCGAACAATATTGATTTCAGATGAACGGGCTAGTTAAGGGTTAACTGATGAATTATTATGATTGTACACGTGGTTCAAAAGTTGTGAAAAGCAAGTCATATTCGATATAGACGAATGATATATCGAGTCTACATATAATCGAGTCCAACCTATATATGAGTACAGTGACGTTTCGATTATACCACGATCAGAAAAAATTTCGCGTCATATATTTCAAACATATTTATTTCATATTATTCGCATGTGTTAATGTATGTTCATATATGTTTGAAGATTATGTTTTAAATGTTCGGTATAGTTTCACTGCTACCAATGATTTGTTATTTTAGAGTGATAAATAAATCCAGCAAATATGATCGAGGGGTATTTTTTCTGAAATGAAGGGTTCCTGTAAATTTATTTTAACAAATAATAAGTACGAATGAGAAAGGCTTGGTCTGACCGCTAGGTGGATTAATTTAGGTTTTTATATCCAAGATATTTAGAATAGTGGAACATTTCACTTTTAGATTTTTCTATATTTAGCTCACAAAAATTGCAAATCAATTTACGACTATCTTCTTCCGACCACGCCTTTTTCTCAACAAAGCGTCACTTGATAGAATCGACTAGTCATGTTACCAGCTATATAAAAGTGGATGTTCATTTTGTGGAAAAGGATTTTTCGATTTGTGCAGCACTTCGAAATCGTAGACCAATTAAAAAGTTGTTCGGATTTTTTTCCCCACACGTTATTTTGGTGTATACTGATATAATTTTGTCGTGAATGTGAATTCCGCACATTGTACCGTTCATTATAGCTTGGCACAATCTCACCCCAGAAGGGCTCGAAAAAATACAGTTTGGAAAAACATTATTTTCTGAGCCAACACAGGTTCAATGCATAATATTTCCTCACGACAGACGACATCCTTACGTACCAAATGAGCAGTAAGTTGATGTGATTTCTTGATCGGGTTGGTTTCCCTGGGACATTTTTGGCTAACGTTATTTGCGCACGTTTTTCACCCTGTACTTTAAAATATAATTCAAGTGGAACAGTTCACTGATATTATCTATATTCCACTTAAATTTGTGAATAATTATGGCACGTTTCATAAAGTATTGAATTTGAGGTATTAGGTTTTAGAAATCGCAAGTAATTTAACATACAAACATTTGCCGTTTTGGCTCAATCTCACCCCCGTGGCTTAATCCCACCCCGGCAGACATGCAAAGGACTTTAGCATGATTTTTGGTAGAACAAAATCATTTTAAATGACCTGGAAAAACGCGAAAATTTAATCGACCATTTTTGATTTGAATGAAACTTTGCACACGTATTTGGCTTAGAAAACTGAGCATTTTTCACAGATGGAGAGATTTTTTACACCCATGAGTTACATTCTAAAAGGGCGTATGTCTTCTGGCATAGGTTTTATTCGAAGCATTGTAGTCCAGAAAAACTGTCTGAGAATGAGTTGTAGGGAATTGAAAATGCATCATCAAAAAATTATACACTGTACAAAAAAAATTTTTTTGACCAAACAAAATTAAAAATAAACATTAAATTTCAATTTAAAAAAAGAGTTGAATTTTTTTTTATTTTTTTTTTTAAATAAACTTGACGTCAAAACGCAACTTTAAAAAAAAAGTCCAGGATGACTTATGACATTCAAAGGACTCTAGTAAGTAGTGATCTCAGGCTCCCCTTGTATTCGACTGTAGGACGGCCAAACACCATTCAATATGGGTATTTTCAGAACTAGAAGATCAGAATCCGTCCCCTAAAACACATTTTGAGATAATGAATGGTTTCTCGAATAAGCCCAAAATGGCCAAATACAATACACTTTGCGAAGTGAATTGTTCCAACAAGACAGAAATTAACTCTAATTTTGAACCCTTTAACCGGGCAATGCTGAGAACGTTCAAATAGTAACTAATAAAATTAAATCAGAAGTAGCAGTTCTCAAGTAACATACAAAACATGTTGGAATATAATTTACAACCTATTACTGCATAGCAGAGCTCATTCACTTTTGGTCAAACAGAGCTATTTTTACATAAAATAGCAAGCAATATAAGAAGCGCAACATGTGTTGTTTTCAAAACAGCATAAAATCGCCAATTACTATCCAATACGAATATTTCCGAAACCGGCAATATACCCAGAGGCCGAAAATGGACCTCATACGTTATATTGAAATCGAAGATGGCTAAATAAGCGGTGAAACATCTATCTAAACATATAAAAATGCAGCTCTGTCTGTCTGTCTGATCCATATAGGCTTGGAAAGTACAGAACCGATCGGCGTGAGGGGTTACACACAAATGAAACACAAATTTCTGCACATCTCGAGAAATAATCAAATGAATTGAACCAAATTTGGCATGTGGAGGTTCTTGGGAGGAAAAAATATTTTCATGGTGGTTCGACATCCCTTACACTTCTTGATGGGATGGCTCTTATATAAATCAAATCACAAATCCCAAATTGAGTGCGTCTTGAACTGTCCTACAGGTCAGACGTTTTTCGGTTGCTTGTGGACTGGTCTTTGACTGCCTATAGCTTCAAAGTTTGTGTTTTGTCAGTGTGTCTTTTAAAGACTACCTGAAAGTTATTTCCCATCAGTCTTTCTCAAGACTTCCTACTTTTGAATTTAACATTTGTTTTAACTTTTTTCGTATCACCTGAAATGGCTGGACGGAAAAAGAAACCTCGCATCGCTGCGGGGAGGAAAAGAGAGGCATCTCTTTCTGACACTTCGAGTGTCTGTAGTGACAATCCTTTTGATATTTTGCCTGAGCAAGAAGCTGGTGAAATGGAAGTTGTTAATAATGAAACTATACAAAATATAAAATCTTTAAAAAAGGAGAAAGTTCCACCTATTGTGGTAACTATTTCTTCTGAATTTAATATATTCAAAAAGGAACTTTCAACGTTTGTTTCTGACGTTCAAGTTACCTATCAAATTGGCCGTAGAGGTGAATGCCGCTTAATAGCCGACTCAGTAAAGGGTCGTGATCGTCTTGTCCAGTATTTAACTGACAAGATGTACAAATTTTTTACATATGACACCAAGAACGCCAAGCCGTTCAAGGTTGTCTTGAAAGGTCTCACCAACGATCAAACCGTTGATGAGATCAAACTTACTTTAACAGAATTACTTGGCATAGCCCCTACCCAAGTAATTCTAATGAAACAAAAATCACGAGGCGAAAACAGTCAGAGAACTGGAATTTCCTTTGTTAATTATTTAATTCATTTTAACCGCAATGAGGTTAACAACTTAAAATTTTTTGAAAAAGCACATGCTTTGTATAATGTGCGTGTAAAGTGGGAAATTTATAGGAAGTATGGCGGAGGTGAAAAGCATATCACCCAATGCCAACGTTATGGCCATGGTTCCAAATTCTGTAACATGGACCAAAAATGTCTTAATTGTGGAGACTCTTCTCACAAAAAGGACACATGTCCTGTAAAAGAGAGTAAAAATTTTCGCTGTGCGAATTGTAACGGCAACCATATGTCAAATTTTTATCAATGCCCAGTCCGGTTAGCAATTGTTAAGGCAAGGCAAGGTAAACAAAATTCAATTTCTCAATTAAAACCAACTTCAAAACAAAATTCTCCAAGCGTACCAGTGACGCATAGTTTACCTACTCCTTTGCATACCCGTTTAACTTATGCACAGGTTACAGGTAGTTCGAACATTATACCGCCTAGTGTTGGTAGTTCGAAAATGACCGTTAATATGGGTAAGCAAAACACGCTAGAAAATAATTGTACACCTATCACTCCAGCTAATATTGCTACCGAAAATATTTTTTCTAATGTCAACTGCCTGGGGCCTATTACGGCAGGTAAGCTTTCTTTTTTGCAACAGGCAATGTTCGATCTTATGAACGCCATGTTGCAGGCAAAATCAATGTTTGAAGCCATTCAAATAGGCACAAATTTTACTATTAAAATTGTTTCTAATTTAAAATTTAGCAATGATTTTAAATAAAACAATTAAAATATTAAATTGGAATGCTCGCTCATTGAAGGCCAATGAGAATGAGCTTTTTAATTTTTTAACAGTAAATAATGTGCATATTGCAATTATTACTGAAACATTTTTGAAACCTAACATAAAATTAAAATATGATCCCAATTACGTGGTTCATAGATATGATAGGATTCAGGGTTCCGGCGGTGGAGTCGCAATTGTTATTCATCGCCGAATCAAACATCGTGCTCTTCCCCATCTTGAGACGAAAGTTATTGAAACTTTGGGAATTGAAGTTCAAACTGAACTTGGTATTTTATTCATTGCCGCAGCATATTTACCATTTCAATGCACACGCGAGCTCAAAAATTATTTTAAAGGTGATTTACAAAAACTCACCAGAAATCGTTCGAAATTTTTCATAATCGGCGATTTTAACGCTAAACATCGTTCATGGAATAATTCTCAAAGTAATTCCAATGGAAAAATTTTATTCAATGATTGTTCTTCAGGATACTATTCTATTTTGTCTCCGAATAGTCCTACATGCTTTTCTTCTGTAAGAAACCCTTCAACAATTGATTTGGTGCTAACAGATCAAAGTCATGTGTGTAGTGATTTGATCACACATGCTGACTTTGATTCTGACCATCTTCCAATAACTTTTTCTTTATCACATGAATCAGTTTTAAACCCTATGAGCTCTGTTTTTAATTATAACAAGGCTAATTGGGAAAGATACAAAACTCATATTGAGAGAAATTTCAATAATGAGCTTGATTTGCAAAACGAAGTGAATATTGATTCCGCTTTGGAAGCATTAAAATGTGCAATTGTTGATGCCAGGAATTATTCTGTTCCAAAGGCTCAAGTGAAATTTGATTCATCAATAATTGACGAAAATCTTCAACTTCTAATTCGTTTGAAAAATGTCCGCAGACGTCAATATCAACGTTCTCGTGACCCTGTTTTCAAAACTATTTATAAAGATTTACAGAAAGAGATTAAACATAGATTTACTCTTCTGAGAAATCAAAATTTTGAGACTAAAGTTGAAAAATTGAAACCATATTCAAAACTATTTTGGAAGCTGTCGAAGATTCTTAAGAAACCTTCAAAGCCTATTCCAGTTTTAAAAGATGGTGAACGTTTTCTTGTATCCAATGAACAAAAGGCTCAAAGACTTGCTCAGCAGTTTGAGAGTGTTCATAACTCAAATTTGAATTTTGTGAGTCCAATTGAAAATGAAGTCACACGTCAATTTGATTTAATTTCTTCCCAGAATTTTTTACCTGCAGAAATAATTGAAACTAACTTGAATGAGATTAAATCAATTATTAAAAATTTCAAAAATATGAAAGCACCTGGTGACGATGGAATCTTTAATATACTAATCAAACATCTCCCTGAGAGCACAATGGAATTTTTAGTGAAAATTTTCAATTGCTGCTTCAAAATTGCATATTTTCCCAAATTATGGAAAAATGCAAAAATTACTCCAATTTTAAAGCCGGATAAGAATCCAGCTGAAGTTTCAAGTTACCGACCAATCAGTTTGCTTTCTTCAATAAGTAAACTGTTTGAGAGAATTATTCTTAACAGAATGATGTCACACATCAACGAAAATTCAATTTTTGCAAATGAACAGTTTGGATTTCGCCATGGGCATTCCACTACTCATCAATTGCTCAGAGTTACCAATATGATACGAGCTAACAAATCTGAAGGTTATTCCACTGGAGCTGCTCTTTTAGACATAGAAAAAGCATTCGACAGTGTTTGGCATAAAGGTTTGATTGCGAAATTGCAAACTTTTAATTTTCCGATTTTCCTTATCAAAATTTTAAAAAATTATCTTACTGATCGAACTCTGCAGGTTGTCTATCAGAATTCAAAATCTGATAGATTTCCTGTCAGAGCAGGTGTACCTCAAGGTTCATTCATGGGGCCAGTCCTGTACAACATATTCACTTCAGATCTTCCTGATTTGCCTCCAGGATGCACAAAGTCATTGTTCTGCGATGACACAAGCATTTCCGTAAAAGGAAAAAGCCTTCGTGTCATATGCAGTCGATTGCAGAAAAGTTTAGATATTTTTTCTTCCTACTTGCAAAAGTGGAAAATCTCTCCCAATGCTTCTAAAACTCAAATGATAATTTTTCCGCATAAGCCTAGGGCGTCTTTCCTCAAGCCAAACAATAATCACGTTGTCAAGATGAATGGGGTTATTTTAAGTTGGTCCGACAAGGTTAAGTACTTGGGACTAATTTATGATAAAAAACTTATTTTCAAAGAGCACATTGAGAGTATACAAGCCAAGTGCATCAAATATACGAGATGTTTATATCCTCTCATTAACAGGAATTCTAAACTTTGTTTAAAGAACAAACTTTTGATTTACAAACAAATTTTTAGACCAGCAATGCTTTATGCTGTACCGATCTGGTCAAGTTGCTGTTCAACAAGGAAGAAAACGCTCCAAAGGATTCAGAATAAAATTCTGAAAATGATTTTGAAGCGTCCTCCTTGGTTTGGTACACTCGAATTACATAGACTTACTGGTGTTGAACCATTAGAAGCTATGTCAAATAAAATTATTAACAATTTTCGACAAAAATCGTTGCAATCCTCAATTGCTACGATAAGCTCTCTTTATAGCCAATAAGTTAGCAATTAAGTTAGTTGTAAGTTTACTTCCCCTTTTCTGACAAGTAGGTTTAAATCCCTACGAATGATAAGTCCTTATTGCGAAAGCAAACAAATCCTAACAATTAAAATTTCAAATTTCTAACAGTGTTGAGAAGTCACCATTTGTGATTGGACACACATACTCATTATTTACTAATATTTATCATAAATACTTAAGCTACTAACAAATCCCCCCTTAATATATATACAAATCCCAAATTTCTATGGTGGTATGTCACTCCCCCGGAAGGGGAGGTAGGTTACCCATTTTTTCCGTGTTGGGTATTTTCGTCACTGCGACCAATTTTTTGATATTTTGTGACATAATAGGTTACCCATACAAACTAACCAGATATTTCATTCAGGTTTTCCGATAAACAGTTTAAAACGATCGGGTCGATGCACAGGAGCCAAAATTCGACTCCAGACGCCATTGTTATATTTAGGATGGAAATTTTGAAATCCAAGATGGCAACATCCGGTGTCTGGAAAAAAGCCGAAAATAACCAAATACCACCCAATATGGGTGTTTCTTTAACCAGAATGACGCATAGCGGTCATAAATTGTCTCCAAATGTCATTTTACAAGATGGCGAATTTCAGTTTTTGAAAAACAGCGGTAAATGACCAAATACTACCCAATATGGGTATTTCCGAAATTGTTATGATGCACTGAAGCCACAAATCGACCTCGAACAACATTTCGAATTGTAAGATGGCGTTTTCCGGTGTCTAGAAAACAGCTGAAAATGACCAAATACCACCCAATATGGGTGTTTTTTTAACCAGAATGATGCTCAGAAACCAGGAATTGTCTCCAAATGCCATTTTTAAATCCATGATGGCGACTGCCGGTTTCTGGAAAATAGCCAAAAATGACCAAATACCACCCAATATGAGTGTTTCTTTCACCATTCCGCTTAAAGTCATTCTGCTCAGAGGCCAGAAATTGTCTCCAAATGCCATTTTGAACCCCAAGATGGTGACTTCCGGCTTCTGGAAAACATCAGAAAATGACCAAATACCACCTTAAATGGGTGTTCCTTTAACCAGAATGATGCTCAGAGGTCAAAAATTTTCTCCAAATGCCATTTTGAAACCAAGATGGCGATTTCCGGTTTCTGAAGAACAGCGAAAAATGACCAAATACCACCCAATATGGGTATTTCTGGACAATCGACAAATTGACCTCAGACAAAATTTTGAATTGTAAGATGGCAACTTCCGGTTTCTGGAAAACGGCCAGAAATGGCCGATTCCCATCCAATATGAGTATCTCCGG
The DNA here is from genome assembly GCF_029784165.1 of Wyeomyia smithii. Classification (NCBI taxonomy): domain Eukaryota; kingdom Metazoa; phylum Arthropoda; class Insecta; order Diptera; family Culicidae; genus Wyeomyia; species Wyeomyia smithii. Next base: position 166,331,745 of record NC_073696.1, on the reverse strand, counting down.
AGCGTGATGCACAGAAGCTAAAAATCGATCACAGACACCATTTTAAATTCAAAGTTGGCAGCCAAAATGACCAAATACCCTTCAATATGAATGTTTTCGGAGCCAGAATGACACCCAGAGGTCAGAAATTGCTTTCACATGTCATTGTGGAGTCCAAGATGACGACTTTCTGTCTCTGAAAAACAGCCTACAGTGACCAAATACCACCCAACATTAGTACCTTCGGAACCAGAATGATGCAAGGAGCTGAAAATTGACCTCAGACACCATTAGGAATTGTAAGAGGGCAACTTACGGTTTCTGAAAAACAGCCAAAAACGGCCGATTTCCATCCAATATGAGTAACTTCGGAACCAGAATGATACACAGAAGCTAAAATCGATCACAGACACAATTCTGAATTCTAAAATAGTGACTTCCGGTTTCTGAAAAACAACCGAAAATGACCAAATAACACCCAATATGGATGTTTATTAAACCAGAATGACGCTCAGCGGCCAGAAATTATCTCCAAATGCCATTTTAAAATCCAAGATGGCTTCTTCCGGTTTCTGAAATATATCCTAAAGTGAGTTTCTGAAAAATATCCTAAAGTGGCCAAATACGAAATGATGTATAGAAACCAAGCATTGACCCTGGACACCATTTTGAATTCGAAAATGACCACTTTCAGTTGCTAAAAAACAACGAAAATAACTGAATACTACCCTATATGGGTATCTTCGGAATAGAGGTGATGTACAAGAGCCAAAAGTCGAGGATGTTGTCATGCCGATAAAACCAATCATTCCAAACGATATTAACAAATCGCAAGAATAAATGAATATGGAATGTTTGAATATTAAATTAAACACAAAAATAGGCGGGACGAAGTTTGCCGGGTCAGCTAGTATGAAATAAACATGAACACGGAAGCTTGTAAAGAGCCAACAAAACGCAATGCAGCTACTAAAACAAATGAAAATTTATTAAGTAATCGACGAATTCGTTTACCTTGCCTTTCTCGGGACGTGGCACAACGATGTTAGTCGCACAGTGAAGAGACGGAAAGCAGCTGCAAACAGGACCTTTTACGATTCACGTAAACAGCTGAGATCCCACAGCATGCATGTCCGCACGAAATTTGTGCTCTACAGGATGCTGACTTTCCCGGCATAAACCACATGGTAGGGATGGGCGATACTGACAAAAGTATCGATACTTTGGTATCACGATACTTTAATAAACTTCGATACTAGGCGCTGGAGCTTCGGTTGAAGGAATATCGATACTTCGATAGCATCGATATCGGACTTACCATTTTTGCCTTTCTTTTAGAAAGGTATAGCAATCACTTGCAAAACCTAAGATATAAAGGTGTTCGAAATGGCTGAATGGCATATATCACTCGACTCAGTTCGACGAACTGAGCATTTTCTGTATGTTATGGAAGTTATGAAAAGTTATGGAAATAAACAAAACTGATTGATCAAAATGTATTGTACTATTTTAACGTTCCCGGTATTGCTCGTAACTAAAGTGTTTGAAATCAGGAGTCATTTTTTTATTTCGATATTTCTTTAGCACAAATATAACGTCAAATTTCACTTTTTTTACTTCAATTATTACTTCAAATACAATTTCAATATTCTAGGACCCAAAGAGTGAATATCCTCTATTGGATTGAATTTGGCAACTTAATGTTGCTTTCCAGAAACCATAAGTCGCAAAACCGGATTTCAAAATGAAGTATTGAATTGATTCCCGGCCTCTAAGCGGTTCCTGAAAAACTCATATTGGGTAATGAAACTGGAAGCTACTATCTTAAAATTTAAAATGGCGTCTAAAGTGGATTTTGGCCTCTGGGTATCATACTGTTCCCCAAATTCTCATATTGAATCATATTTGGTCTTTTTAGGCCAGGGAAAATTATCCTACTGTAAAAAGTTGTATCTTAAATGATGTATTATTGAGTCCGAATTATATATGAGTACAGTGATGTTTCGACTATACCAGGAACAAAAAAATCGCATCATATATTTAGAACATATTTATTTCATGTTACTTCCAAAATGTTCGGTATAGTTATGCTTTTGGCTACCAGAAGTTCGTTATTTAGACTGAAAAATAAATCCAGCATAAAATATAAAAGTGTTTTTTTCTCTATAAATTGATGGTTTCATGTAAATCTATTCAAACAAATAATAAGTTCGAAAGAGAAAGGCTGAGTCTGACCGCTAGGTGGATTAAGATTGGTTTTTTTTTTCAAAAAACTGCAAATATCTGCGAATCAACAAAAATCTGCACACAAACCCTAAAAATTTGCGTTTTGCAGACAAACCTGAACATCTGGTATCCCTGGAGAGAGGCAGCTGATGGTAAAAAAAATCTAGTGATGCTGCAAGTATCTTTTAAAAAGTATCGATAACGGTACTCATCTCTCGCGGTGAGTATCGATGCCAAAATACTCGATACCGCGACCCATGGTATCGATACCGTTGGTATCGCCCATCCCTACCACAAGGTAGGCCAAGCATACCAACATGCTAATAAAATACGGCAGGCTACAGTTGGCTGGTAACGTAGCACGCAGTCGGAGGAGCAACCAGCGAACATAATATCCTGCAGAGTCCGACAGAGGAGACTCCGTGGTAGACCTCGTATTAGTTGGATGTGTTGTGTGGATAAGAACGCCGATCGGTGGGTGTTAGGGGGAAGAGTTAGAGAAGACTAACTCAATATCGATGTGATGTTGAGACGTATTCTTTATGTAACAAAATATCAAAACCTAAATTAATCCACCTAGCGGTCAGACTCAGCCTTTCTCATTCAAGCTTATTATTTGTAAAAATAGATTTACATTAGTGCTTAAATCCAATAAAGGTATTTATATTCACTCTTTGAGTTCTAAAATTTTGATGTTGTAATTGAAGTATAAAATATGAAATTTGACGTAATGTTAGTGCTTAAGGAATAGCGAAACAAAAGAGATGACTCTTAATTTCGAACAATTTAACCACGAGCGATAGTGGGAACGTTTAAATAGTACGATACCACATTTAAATCATGTTGAGGCCAAACTTTGAAACCACATGTTCAATCAAAATTCATCAGTTAACCCTTAACTAGCCCGTTCATCTGATATCAATATTGTTCAAATCAGTTGTGTAGTTTCTAAGATAATGAAGTTTCGTGATTTTCACATTTCGATACATTACAGACGAAGTTAAAGTCCGATTACAGCAAAATTCAATAAAGTGTTATAAGGTAGCTAGACCTTTCATTTGACACTTATTTTGTAGAAATCGGTTCAACCAACTCTGAGAAAAGTGAGTAAGTCCAAGTAGTTTTCGGAATATGTTTCTTTTCATAGCTGGATTTCACTTTTTAAACATAACAGGCAGAGTAATAATCCGTTTGCAAAAAACAAAATCGATAAGGTTTTATGGGGCAAATCGAGTGAGATTGGGAGAGCGTTACACACACATATATACAAAAAATGCTCAGCTCGTCTAACTGAGTCGAGTGATATACGACATTCGACACTTTTGAGCACTTTTATACCTTCAGTTTTTGCAGTGATTGCTATACCTTTCTAGGAAAAATTCATTGTTTAAGGGTTTAAAAGCCCATTAATTTTAATTCAACTATGTTCATAGCCTCTGAGATATAAGAGCGATTTTAACATTCTGATGCAGCGCCAAAACTAAAAGTTTGACCTAAGCGGCAAAAAGACACTTCATTTGACACCAAGATAGAAAGAATCGGTCAGACCATCTCTGAAAAAAGTGAGTGCGAAAAAAAGGTGCACATACACACGTACACACCCACACACAAACTTATACATCTATACATGCATACATGCAGAAAATGCTCGATTCGTCGAACTGAGTCGAGTAGTATATGACATTCGGCCATTTGGATCACTTTTCTACTTTTTAATTAGCCAGTGATCATTGGGAGAAAGTCAATATGTTCACTTCCATTATGTGATTTCACATTTTTATAAACAACGGACAAAGTTACAATCCGATTACAATGAAATTCAATAGCACCCTATGGGGAAACTAGACCTTTCATTTGACACCAATTTTGTGAGAATTGGTTCAGTCATCTCTGAGAAAAATGAGTGAGTTTAAACAACCTCAGGATAACTTTTCTTTACATAACTTTTGAACCATATGTTCAATTATAACGAAATTTAAAAGTTAAGGGTTTTGAAGACAGCCCAATCATTTGAAACCAGTTTTATTGAAATCGGTTATGTGGTTTCTGAGATATTGATGTTTCGTGATTTTTACATTTTGCTACATAACCTCTAAACTTAAAATCCGATTACAATGAAATTCAATAGCAACCTATGGCGCAACTAGACCTTTCATTTGCAATTAATTCAATAAAAATCGGTCCAGCCATCTCTGAGAAAAGTGAGTGAGAAAAAAAAGTTGCACATACACACACACACAAACACAAATACATACATACATACAGAAAATGCTCAGTTTGTCGAGAGGGATCGAGTGGTATATGACATTCGGCCATTGAGACCACTTTTATACCTTTGGTTTTTCCAGTGATTGCTATACCTTTCTAGGGGAAAGGCAAAAATTGATCACAGTGACGAAAATACCCAACACGGAGAAAAAAAGACATATTCTGGGTTCGGAAGTGGGCCGTGGGTCCTGATTCTGAAACTTTTTATCCCGAGCATTGCCGGGTACATTCGACTTGTACTGTATAACACAATCCAATAACAACTACTACTCGATAAAACAAATTAAATTTCTTGATCGGATCGGGTACAACATATCAGTCGCCTTTAATAAAAAAAAAACTGATGTTGCTTATATATAATAAAGCGTCGTACACAAATTACATAACGTTTGAGGGATGGGGGGGGGGATGAGTTTGCCTTATTTATTGTCACATATGGTGGAGGGAGGGGCTTATCTGAGATAGTAGAGATAGAAATGTTACGTGATTTTATGAGGGGAGTCAAATTAAACGTTACTTATCGTTACACAGGGGAGGGAGAGCAGCCCCTCTTTTAGTCAGCCCGAATCTAGATTTTTGGCGTTACGTGATTTGTGTACGACGCCTACGGGACCATTCCTTCACCATAAATTTTGAAAATACTTATGTATCACTTTTTTAATTCATATTTTTTGTACATTCCTGTAAACGCGATTCAGAGCTGGAAACGTACCTGATGTATTACTTTGCACAATCGAGATCCCGGAAACTCTGCAGGTTAGTTTGGTTTTAGATATAATCGATTATCCAGTAAACTATTGCTCGTACCATAATTAATACTACTTTATTCTACACGACAATTATGGCTTTAAATGATTCAAATGCTACTTTTAGTTGTATTTTATAGGTTTAATTTGCTATATATGTAATATGATTAACTAAAAGATGCGCACCCTTATTAAATCGGGATTTTTTTTACTAATTTTCTATTAAATTAGGGTACAAACAATGCTAGTGTTCCATAACGTTTCACCTCTTTCTGTTGAGCGTGCAAGATGAAAAAGGTTATGAATTTATCCAGTTGAAAATTGGAGTTCTCGACCAGCAATAATCGATTTTTCTTCTATGCCGTACGTTAAACCGAATGACGAAGGTAGTGTGCTGTAGAGCACATCTATTGTGCGCTGCAAACAGGTTTCTGTCGGCGCATTCACAATAAAATCTGCAACCAAGCTTTTTTATCGAGAGCGAAGCAGTCAGCCATTTTCTTTAACTAATATCGTAAGGTGACATTTTCACAAAAATTACATTTACAAAAACCTGATGAAATGATGAATATGACTTATACAATAAATTCATAGAGTGTCTATATATTGCATAAGCGTTTAGAAATTCAGTAACAATTCACAATCAACATTGATGGAAAAAAATAATCTAAAAATCTTTCAACCATTCAAACATTACTTAACAAATTTTCTTGGATCGTACAACGCGCGACTGTTGAAACCGTTTTAACCAGTTAGTAGAGTTAGGTACTTTAATATTTTGTTGGAGTTGAAAACCGCGTTTCTCGACTAACGACAATAATTTTTTTTTCTCGTATCGTTTATGCATATCAGACGCGCTATACACAGTACTGCTTGTGACATTAGGTACAATGTAAAAAAAATCTGTAACATGGACCAAAAATCCTTCATTTGTGGAGACTCTTCTCATGAAAAGGACACATGTCCTTTGAAAGAGAGTAAAAATTTTCGCTTTCGCGAATTGTAACGGCAACCATATGTCCAATTTCTATCAATGCCCAGTGCGTTTAGCATTTGTCAAGGGGTTATTTACCTTTTTAGTTTCCAAAAATTCGATGTTTTTTTATTGCATTATCTTGAAGTACATCATCTTGAGAACATTTTCACAAATTTTTATGAAGATCTGAGCAATAAGGAGAAAGTCCCAGCGCTATGCAGTGCGCTTCGCCACGGCCGCATAAGCTAAACTTGAAACTTTATACGCGTTTATCTCGGAATGATGTTTCTCAAAAAATTACTTTGCCAGGATCACGGCATTGAGCATGAGCATGAGCATGATTGACCGCCCGCGGCTGCTACTCCGTTATTGCCAGATCAGCAGTAATTACACAGAGAACCAATAGATGATGCTTGGGGCCAACATGCATCCTCAATGTGTAAAAACTGGTAACCTTAATCTGTTTTTTAGGCAATACCAGCGCAGGCCGCATCCGAATGCAGGTCAAAGAGGGAGTTTGTATAGGAAAATGTTGAGGTGATACTCGCTTTATGGAAGCCGAGAACACCTCTGCACTTCCACGAGCAACCACTGGGATGTTGGAGAAAGGGCAAGGTATACAGCAGGGTTCGTTTTGGTAAACGATGCGTTTATTTCGAGCGTCGGGTTCTTTAGAACAAGTGTCGCGCCATTACATTCGCCACGATTTTCATAATGCAATTCGAACTTATTCAGTTTGACAATGTAACATCGCAACAATAAATCGTACGCAAGAATACTGGATCTTTGACCGAATTGAGACAGCTTCAAATAATTGGATATCTCCTCGTAAGGTGATCCTCTCTATACCGAACCTCTATTGCGCGTTGGTGATCTATCTGAAGATAATACGGCCTCATGAAAGGTATAAACGCGGAGTCTCTAGGGATTCGGTCAACCGGATATTTTCTATCTAACAGATCGACTAACTACGTCTCTCATATTCACTTCGTCTGCTCTTAAAAAAATACGATCCCGCGAAAAAACACACCTGAAAAACGGAATATAAAAATGTTGCGCGCCTATTACGGAAACGAACCATGAGTATTTTTCTTGCCAAACACCTCGATCCTCTGCGTACGACGCGCGCGAAGTAGCCTTTGCCACTCGTAGCAACCAGCTATTTGTCAATCCTGAGTACACGTCGACTGACGTGATTCTTTGGAAGGTAGACATCGCGTTTTCGTTAGTCACGATATTTATCGACCGAATGAAATTTTCGGCTAAATGGTCACTGTGAACATGAACAAGTATCTGGGTAGGTATATCCCGCGAAACCACTTCATTTCGAAAACGTTCATATGAGCAAAACTCTCCCGAGCTGGAAACGCGGTTTACACCGAAGCATTACACACGACTGCTAATTTCCCTTCTACCGACGCAGACGCTCGGGGCAGCTATGGTATAAACACTGGACCGTGCTGCACTGGTGCGGTTTTTTCATAGCAACACGATACGACGTGTCTTGCTACCACCACTCAGTGTTAGTGTCAAACAGACGGCACGAAGGGCGAATCCTGAAACACCGAAGGCAGTGTCAGTGTTTCACAATTGCCACTGGTGCCTCAAGCCTCGGCAAACACCGGCGCCGGTTCGGAAAACACTGGTCTCACGTAAAGAATAATATCAACAATGTGAGTATAGCAGTGACCGAGGTGTTTCTACGAAGTTCAAACATTCGGCTACGGTGTTTTCACGAGAGTAAAGCCCTCGTTTCCGGTGCTTGTCGAAGCCTGAGGCACCAGTGGCGATCGCGCAACACTGCAACTGGCTTCGGTGTTTCAAGCTTCGCCCCTCGTGCCGTCTGTCCCACACCAACACCGAGTGGCAAATGCTAAGCACGCCGTTTCGTGTTTCAAATATATCCCTCAGTGCAGAGCGTGTTTTGGACATGGCTGGCTCGGGGACACGACATTTCGATGCGAATGTTACCTATTAAATAGAAAAAAGCTAGAAAAATCGAAAAAGTGAAACATACACTCTTAGTTATACAGTCGTGCTTTCATATAATCCCGATTAACAAAACTTTTAAATAGTCACTCAAAAATCAATAATTGTTCAAAAGCTAGAAAAATCTTAAAATGAAGCTTGACAAAATACCCACAAAATTATGTGAAAGTTTAAGTTATTTAAATCTTGAAAATATTAGAAAATATTTATAAAACTAGCTTATATTTAATATTTCACGGAAGATGAGCAAAATCATTTCAAATGACCTGGAAAAACGCGACAATTTAATCGACCATTTTTTATTTGAATGAAACCCCGCACACGTACCCGGCTTAGCAAACCGAGCATCCCTCCCAGATGGAGAGACTTTCCACACCCATGAGCCACACTCCGAAAGGGCGTATGCTTTTTAGCATAGGTTCCATTCGAAGCACTGCAGCCCAGAAATTGTTAGTTGTATAATTAGGGTAGGGAACCTATTCTAAGCAGCTTTGGGAACCGCCTGTGTATTCAGACGAAATACTCGAAATGTGTTGGGTGAAACTCAAACAGTAGTATATCAATCTGTTCTCTATCGTTTTCTCTGTCAGAACTTGTTTTCAGATTGTGAAACTAAGTTAGCAAACTTTACCAATAATCAATTAAAGTTACCAATCGAGGGACACTATTCCAATCACCCCGAACCTATTTTAAGCAGTTTCCATCTGTTTTGCAGGCGTTTTTTTCATCACCCGAAATGGCTCCTGAATTGCTGCAATATAGGTCGATTTGTTTCAATTGCAATTGTTCACAGATTTCTTTGTGATTAACGGTATTTCCTATATTCGTAAGACAGCTAGAGAATCAAAGTTTTCGTTTCCATCATTGAAATTGTCGATATTGATCAAAATGCAGGAGTTTGAGGCCTGATTTTTTCGACTGATTAAAATAGGCGCTACTGCTTAAGCCGTTCTCTACCCTACTTTGCCGTGATCCTGATTGCGGAAAAACTACTGAACCTTTTTCTTTCATCTTTTTTTTGAATTTTCGTTTTTAAATTCGCCGGTCCTTGAACGATTGATGTTTGAAACATACAGTTACATTTTGCCGCAAAAAAAAAATTTAACGCAATTTTTGGCGCTCAAAACGTGAATTCTTTGGGGAAAACGTTCCCGTTTCCACGAAACAAAATACTCATAAAAGCGATCGTTCAAGGACACGGCACACTTCTAAACTAATGAAATAATGAGTTTTTTGTTTCAGTTGACCCGCTGAGTCTTTATCAGGATCAAGCCTCTGCAAAAAAGCGTTTCGGGGAAAAGGCCATTACTCTAGTTGGTATATCTCAATATCAAACATATTTTTCTGTTGTTGATAAACTGTACTTTCAGAAAAACACCACTTTGATGCAATAAAAATGGTGCTATGAACTTAAAAATAAGTTCAAACTTCCCTTATTTTTCTCGTCCAAAAAGGTGTATAACCCCTTAAGGCAGGGCTGTCCAACGTACGGCTCGCGGCCGCATCCGGCCCTCTGCTTCATTTCTCGTGGCCCGCATTAGGGCATCTTCAGCGGTGGTCTATTTTTGAAACAACTTTATACTAGATTTACACCAGTGAAACCTGAATAGAACCAGCTGATATACACTGCTGGAAATAAGTATAAATACATGCGACGTTTGGGCTAATTTGTACTGGGTGGTCAATATTGAACAGAACATATGTACACTGCTGATTTATAGTGTAAACTCTCACGCAAAAATGTATTTGTTTTCTGGATTGTATATGTTTTAAGATAAATAAATGCTCTATTCGATCCAATTGAAAATGAAGTCACACGTCAATTTGATTTAATTTCTTCACAGATTTTTTTACCTGCAGAAAAAAATGCAACTAACTTGAATGAGATTAAAAGATTATTAAAAATTTTCAAAAATATGAAAGTACCTGGGGACGATGAAATCTTTAACATATTAATCAAACATCTCCCTGAGAGCACAATGGAATTTTTAGTAAAAATTTTCAATTGCTGTTTCAAAATTGCATATTTTCCCAAATTATGGAAAAATGCGAAAATTACTCCAATTTCAAAGCCAGATAAGAATCCAGCTGAGGATTCAAGTTATCGACCAATCAGTTTGCTTTCTTCAATAAGTAAACTGTTTGAAAGAATTATACTTAACAGAATGATGTCACACATCAATGAAAATTCAATTTTTGCAGATGAACAGTTTGCATTTCGCTATGGGCATTCCACTACTCATCAATTGCTCAGAGTTACTAAAATGATACGAGCTAATAAATTTGAAGGTTATTCCACTGGAGCTGCTTTTCTAGACATAGAAAAAGCATTCGACAGTGTTTGGCATGAAGGTTTGATTGCGAAATTGCAAACTTTTAATTTTCCAATTTTCCTAATCAAAATTTTAAAAAATTATCTTACTGATCGAACTCTGCAGGTTGTCTATCAGAATTCAAAATCTGATAGATTTCTCGTCAAAGCAGGTGTGTCTCAAGGTTCAGTCTGGGGTCCAGTCCTGTACAACATTCACTTCAGATATTCCTGATTTGCCTCCAGGATGCACAAAGTCATTGTTCTGCGATGACACAAGCATTTCCGTAAAAGGAAAAAGCCTTCGTGTCATATGCAGTCGATTGCAGAAAAGTTTAGATATTTTTTCTTCCTACTTGCAAAATTGAAAAATCTCTCCCAATGCTTCTAAAACTCAAATGATAATTTTCCGCATAAGACTAGGGCTTCTTTCCTCAAGCCAAACAATAATCACGTTGTCAAGATGAATGGGGTTATTTTAAGTTGGTCTGACAAGGTTAAGTACTTGGGACTAATTTACGATAAAAAACTTATTTTCAAAGAGCACATTGAGAGTATACAAGCCAAGTGCATCAAATATACGAGATGTTTATATCCTCTCATTAACAGGAATTCTAAACTTTGTTTAAAGAACAAACTTTGATTTACAAGCAAAATTTTAGACCAGCAATGCTCTATGCTGTACCGATCTGGTCAAGTTGCTGCTCAACAAGAAGAAAACGCTCCAAAGGATTCAGAATAAAATTCTTAAATTGATTTTGAAGCGTCCTTCTTGGTTTGGTACACTCGAATTACATAGACTCACTAATGTTTATTAGAAGCTATGTCAAATGAAATTATTAACAATTTTCGACAAAAATCGTTGCAATCCTCAATTTTCGACAAAAATCGTTGCAATCCTCAATTCGGATTTTCGACGTGGAAACGACGACGACGTGGAACTCATTCCGCAATACGTCCATTGATTCGCGCGATGTGTGGCACGTTGCTCCATCTTGCTGGAACCACATGTCAACAAGACCCAGCTCTTCCATTTCCGGCAAAAAAAAAATTATTAATCATCGCGCGATAGCGAGCGCCATTGACCGTAACGTTGCGATTTTGATCATCTTTGAGGAAGTACGGACCAATGATGCCTCCAGCGTGTAAACCGCACCAAACCGTGCATTTTCTGGGTGCGTTGGCGATTCTTGTATTGCCTCTGGTTGCTCTTCGATCCAAATGCGGCAATTTTGCTTATTAACATATCCATTAAACCAGAAATGAGCTTCGTCACTGAAATGGTCGTAATGCGCGATAAACATTTTTCACAGAGGCATATATCAAGATGGCTTGACAAAGTAATTGTTTTTAATTCTTTTATCACCAATATTTAGTGGTTAATTTGTGAGTTCGAAATCCAATTTGTGGTAATTTGTGGTTAAGTGGTTTCCGAAAAATTTTCAAAAAACAGTCAAGCCATCTTGAAACATGATTTTTTTTAAATGAATCGGACAACGATGATATATACATCAATCGAAAGCTCTTAATTTATGGTTCACGAAAATGTAATTTTTAGAGTCATAATTACTAGTGTTTGTACAGAAATTTGTGTTTCATTGTTCACGTAGCTCTTCGTTTTGTTTATTTGTTGATGACGCTGCTGTCCGTTAGTGGCGTTGGCTGTTTGTGGTGTTTGTCACTGCTATACTGAGCGTGCGTGTGGGGAATATGGTAAATTACGAGATTCGTGGTATTTAGCCAACACACTTGCTATTACAGGTAGCCCAAAAGGCGCAGAATGGATATGTGTAAATTAGTTGTCAAAAAGGATACCGGTAACGAAAATGTAATTTCAAAGCAATCCAAATTCGACGGATTATTTTTCGAGCGCACAGAGGAGTAACTCGAGTGGAAACCTGGCCAAAATTATTTTTGCTTCTGTTTAGTAATATGTTGGGAAATATTTAAGTGAGAAGTGGAAGTGGCTGGTTCGAGTATTGTATCAAAGAGTAACTCTAAATATCACGCACACAACTTGATGTTTACATTTACATAGCCTATGTGTCTTCATTGATGTTATTGAGCAGATGAAGAAATACGCTCGTATAATTTGTGTTCGCAAAACGGGCAGCGAAACAAATCGAAGAATTTATCAGAAAAATGATGTAGCAAAATATCTTCATTTTCAATTTTCAATTTGTTGCTCACAGATTATATGATGCCTCATGGAAGCTACGTAGGTTGGAAAAAGCCTTTTGTACGGAGTGTGATTTATCTGGATTATTGATTCTGTGCATCAAGTTAATTTTAAGTTTATCTAAATTAGTTGAAATTCTTTCACTTAACTAATCTCATTTAATCTTTGTTGAGCTTAAACTCTGTTTTAAGCAAGAGGCAGGTATTTTTTCTCATTTCTCATGCACGCGTAAGCACTTAACCCTCTAGTGCCCAAGTTAATTTTTAGACGGGCTTCGGTAAAATCACTATGAACCATGATAAACACTTTTTAAGTATTTATTGAAGCTTTTCAGAACTTCGACTGAAGCCCGCCAAATGGCGGTATTGGGCACTAGAGGGTTAACTTCAAAATATGTCATAAACAACATTTTTCAAACGGGTCGCAAATGTCAATCCGGACGTTACCGGATGAGATATTTGCGAGGATGTGTTCGTGATGTTATGAACATCCATTCCCTCGATTTTTATATGATCGGTTTTCGCGAGATTTGATAACTCTTTCAATATTGAATACACTCGAAAATACGTAAAAATCACTAATTTCGAAAACTTCTTAAGAGTAGCTATGATTTTTAATATCGGAATTTTGGTGTAAAATATTGATCAATTGTCATTTTTTTGACGCCTGGCACAACTTGTTACTATAAATGGTTCCATTCCCAAAAAAAAATAGTTGAAAACTTGTCAATGTTTACAGCGCTCCCAACATATGATAATACCGTTTAACGTTAATTGAGTGATGATATTTTTTTAAGCTGCAGTAAAATATATAGCGGCACCAAAAAGCGACAAAAAACTTTTTTCTTATTTTGGCCAGATTTTTGTTCTAGGTACTCCTCTGTGCGACGGTGCCGCTTGTAGCTTAACAGACCCGCGGACAGCAGACATCTTTTTTATTACTTTGCTCATAAGTTAGCACATATGCATGGAAAAATAACAGAAGAGCAATATTAAGTTGGATCCCGGCAGCTTATTTGAACATTTGTTTGAATATTTCCGAAACATTTCTCAAAATCTAGGTGATGAAGAAGTGATAACTATTGTTTGCAATACCTACTGGTTCTGAAAAATAATCCGTCGAATTTGGATTGCTTTCCTTTGAAAGTACATTTCCGTTACCGGTATCCTTTTTGACAACAAACTTCCACATATCCATTCTGCGCCTGTTGGGCTACCTGTAATAGCAAGTGTGTTGGCTAAGTTCCCCGAATCTCGATTTCTACCATATTTCCCACACGCACGCTCGGTATAGCAGTGACAAACACCACAAACAGCCAACACCACTAGCGGACAGCAGCGTCATCAACAAATAAACAAAACGAAGAACTTCGTGAACAATAAAACACAAATTTCTGTACAAACACTAGTAATTATGACTCTAAAAATTGCATTTTCGTGAACCACAAATTAAGAGCTTTCGATTGATGTTTATATCATCGTTGTCCGATTCATTTGAAGAAAAATCATGTTTCAAGATGGCTTGACTCAGTTTTTTGAAAATTTCTCGGAAACCACTTAACCACAAATTACCACAAATTGGATTTCGAACTCACAAATTAACCACTAAATATTGGTGATAAAAGAATTTTAAAAAAATACTTTGACAAGTCATCTTGATATATGCTTCACAGAGGACGAACTTTGGTAAAAGATTCGATTATTTGTAAGCGTTGTTCAGGCGTAAATCTGTTCATGGTGAAATGGAAAACCAAACTGAGTACATTAGACTTTGACAGCTGTCAGAATTTCCGCGTGAACTGTCAAATCTGAATACACTAAAAACCAAATAGCAAAAAAATCACCCATTAAAAAAAATCACAAATTTTATATAGTTTGCGAACTCGAACGAGTAGTTTTACATAGTGTAATTGAATTTCAGGGGACCTACTTTTATGCAAGTTCAGCCATTTTTACTCTAACTGAGTAAGAGCTTTGTATTTACAAACTAGACGTAAAAAAATTACATTGATTAGCGGAACTGTGTGTCTTTCACTCAATTTATTCAAATGATCAACTTGCGATCTTCATCCTACCCTTGTATGGAAAACCACACAAATGAATTTTGTTTCGATTTTTTTTCGAAGACTTCTAGATCGATTTTGACGAAATTTCTTGACAATTCCTAAACCATCAATTTAACACAAAATACGTTTTTTCCAAGGGACAAATATTTTGGGTTGATGAGATATTCAAAAACTTACGTTGTCTACCCTGATGTGTGGTTTTCCACACATACAACATTTTAATTTAATTTGGACAAGAAACAACTTAATTTCGACCCAAACAATTTTTTTTCATTGAGTGCTTACTTACCTGAAGCTATAGGTACCAAATAATCCTGTTTTGAGAATCGAGTAAGGTATGTATGTGTGCGGAAGTATGTGTGTGTGTGTGTTTATTTTCATTCTTACGACCAATGTATCTCGATTTTCTCAGCATCGGCTGAACCGATTCGATTGTTCTTAGTCGCGTTTAAAAGAGCTCAAAGCCTAGTTAGTTGATGGAAAATATCGTTTTGATCCGAGGGTTCCTTCAAAAATGACGTAACAAAATGTGATCAGTTTATATAGGAACTGAAAAACTAACCGATTTTTTTTTTCAGCGGTTTGACTGATTTTAGAAAGGGTTTAGGTGCATTCTTGTAATTCGCAATATGAATATATAAATCAAAAGGCTACGGGGGACATGTGTAAAAAAAGCATGTGTTCATATGTTTCTTTCAAGTGTGAGAATTTTCACACATATGGGTTCAAATCCAAACGAATACGCTAATGCAACAGAGTGTCTATTTAGTGCTTGCACAGCCTGGTTGAACAATGTTCAACATATACACAGTTTTATGTCTACTGCAAGATGAGTATACTCGCACTTTAGGTAAATTGAAATGAATTAAGATTGGATCTCCCGAGATGGTCCAACAAGCCAGTGGTCGTGGGTTCGAGTCTCGGCTCGGGAGAAACTGTAAGTGTAAACTGGATCGTAGCACTAGTCCCGCGATTGTCCTGTACACTAAACAGTTGGCTGCGAAGTCTGTGTATAATAAACAAAATGTCGAGCTCTGAACCGGATTGTAGCACCAATGCTTCGTTTACTTCGTTTAATATGGATTTTAGAACATTCTTACAAACATTTCTAGCACAAAATTGCTTCATTTGGATTTTTTTTGTTTAATTGTTATCATATCATGTTTAATTGGTTTCATATCATGTGAACACGTTTTGTTCCGTAACTTTTGCTTGAACTATTGGAAGATGTCCGATGATGACCTAATAGCCTTCAAGCCATTCCAATTTTTTTTTATTTTCCAAGATTGTTTTTGTACACTACGCATAATATCATTCAATTAGTTACCTCTGAGATACTGCAATGTATGGTAACGGGGGTATTTTGGCCCACATACATATTTTGGCCCACTCGGTAACATTTTACGCATTTTATCTGATAATTTCAATGAATATTAGAAAACCATGCATGCAACATTGAATAACACACCTAAGAATCATACTACACTAGAATTTTCGGCGAAAAACTGGCTCTAGGTAGTGTTATTTTGGAATTAGTTCTTACATATTCAAAGTCATGGCTGAGTTAACCCAAAGTCAAGGGAAAGTGGTAATATACAAGTCAACGTCCGGAAGCTATTGTAACAAATATGTATGCTTTCGAAACAATTCGTTATTGTAGTAACATCAATAAAATGTCATAGAAACAGTTTGTATACTCTAACATGTTGGAAAAAGTTGGAAAAGTGGTTAAACGCGTGGCCGAAATATGTTTGCCTCTTTCTGAAGCGAACATATTTTGGCCATGCCAAGTTTTGACATCTCTTTGTTTACCGTTCGGCCGTTGCACGTGAACAAAGAAGCAGTTTGTGACAATTTACAGGTAAATACTTCTTAATTTAACACATTTAACGATATGAAATTGGATGAGAATGCCTGTTAAACCGCTATATGCCAAATCATTTCATTTTTAGATGCCTAAAATTAACAAAAACTCACAGCACAAGGATGTTCCCATCAAACCCACTATTTTTGCTCTAAAAATACCGATGATGATCTTAAATATAATTAGTCCGAACTATTTCCATACACGTCTCTAGATATAAAGGTGGGCCAAAGTAAAAATTTGGTGGACCAAAATATGTTTTTAGTACTTCGTAAAAATTTTGATATTTCTAGGATATTTTTCAATATATTGCATTGTTGAACGGTGTATATTAAAATAGACACTTAGCTTTCAACAATGGTATAATAGAGTAGGTATTTGTGTTGAAAAATTGTGTTTGTTTTTAATAAACTGTGCGAACACTTCCCAAAGCTGGCCAAAATACCCCCGTTACCCTACTAGGCGTTTCCACATGTTTTTCTTTTCAACATATAAAATTATCATTCAATTTTAAATATATTTTGGAATAAAAATCTAGCTTACAAATCCTAACGAACGCATCTAACACCAAAAGAACTCAAATCATCAAACCGCTGAAAAAAAAATCGGATAGTAGATAGTATGTCAGTTATAAACATTTTGTTACGTAACTTTTGAACGAGTCATCGGATCAAATTGATATTTTCCATCAACTAACTATTGAAGTCTCTTTCGAATACGACTAAGAAAAATCGAATTGGTTCAGCCGATACTGAGAAAATCGAGATATATTGGTCGTAAGAATGAAAATAAACACACATACACATACTTGCGCATACATACATACCTCATTCGATTTTCGAGACAGGATTATTTGGTACCTATAGCTTCAGGTATGTAAGCACTCAATGAAAAAATATGTTTGGGGCAAAATTAAGTTGTTTCTTGTCCAAAACAAATTAAAATGTTGTATGTGTGGAAAACCACACACCAGGGTAGACAACGTAAGTTTTTTTGAGGATGCGATGAAGGGTAAGTGTGCGACCATATTCACGGATTTAAAAAAAAAAAATTCGTTGCAGTGTAAAAGAAAAATGAAGCAGATCGCAGGAAAATTATGAAGAGAACCAAGGTTCCAAATAAGTTATGTATGATGATTCTTAGAACACCGCAGTGGAACGAAGCGATTCAATATTCATTAAAAAAATATTACAAACGAATAAACCAGCAACAGAAGAAATGCAAGGTCGAGTAATGAAATACAATGATTCCAACGGCTCTCATTAGAGCCGTTTACACAACGTCAAGAACTAAAAACAGGAAATAGGTTTGAAAAGTTCTGCTATGAAGCAACAAATGCTTTGTAGGTATTACAGTGTTCGGAATCCAGTTTCGAGAGTCTCTTTATTCAAAATCATTGTCAATCAACGATACTAAGATATTCTGTCGTCGAAGATACACTGAGAGAATAAATATATACCAATAAATCATATATAGTGAGTATAACGCTTTTGGCAGCTGGAAACGTGGATGCTCTCTCTAAATCAGTACTTAAGGACGTCCCTTAATGATGTCACGCAAAATTTGGGAAAATTTAACTCCCCCTCTCCCCCTTGTCACAAGCTTTCACAACTTCCTTGACCCCTCCCCCTCAATTACGTCATGTTTTTATACCCCCCCCCCCTCCGTTTTGGTAATAATTGATTGAGAATCGAGGAATTTGTTAGGAATGCATTTTTTCTTAAAAAAACGATTTCACTGAAAGAAAAACTGAAACTAAAAGGAAAAGAAGATTATAGAAGATAACTAGAAAAGGCGTTTAGTTCTTAGTCCAAGGATGCTGTTGATGAAGTCGCATATCGACGACAAAGAAAGCCGAGACAGTAACTGCAGCATAATTGCTGATTTTTGAAAGACCATCAATATTTAGTTCCTTTTCTTCGATCAATTCGCAAATCTTTTCCACATGCTACAATAGCCAAGCATTTTTGTTCACGTTTTGTCACAATTTTTGTATTGATTGGATTGAGAAACATAAAAAAAAATGAAATTGCGCTGTCATTCATAAACGAGCATGCACGGTTAAAGAGAATTAACGAACATTATGCTTTTGAACGAGAAAAAAAATTGTCATTTATTTTATCTAAAGCAAATCTTAGGCAAAAAAAAGGGAGAAATATAAATGAATGATGCAAATATCATAAATAGTTCTGGTTTGAACTCTGTGGTTAGGTATGTGACTTTTTTATCTATTCATTTTTTTAGTTAAAATGTGATGTCACACTCAAGCTAACCCCCCCCCCCCCCTTTCTCATATGTCACATAATGTCACAATTATTGAAACCCCCTCATCACCCTAAACGAGTGACATCATTGATGGATGGTCCCTTAACTGGTGGTACGTTTTTAAGCTTCTATTGGACCGATCTATCTGAAATTTTTATTCTGCATATTTAAAAATTACCAAAATGACGACCATTTTAATGAAAAAATGTTCTTTTAATGTAAAAGCATCCCAAAAATGCAGAAAAATCGATTTTTTCCACTTTCTGAAGTAAAGACCCCCTCTCCCTCTCCTTAATATAAACGTGAATAGCGATTGATGAGGGAACTATATAACTCCTTTGACTCTAAGTGGGAACAACTATAGCGGATATCATGTGATATTGCGTATCTTGATATCAGATTCCATACATCTAGTTTTCACGAGAAATTTGGTATATGACATCTGTTATCAAGATACGTGATATACCATGACATACACTGTAGGGTGAATGAGTTATAAGATTGTACAAACGGTCCGGTCATCTCTGAAATGCGAATCAGAGCTGCAAGCGTAACACAAACACACACAGAAATATCCTTAGTTCGACGAACTTAGTCGAAGTGGCAGTTATTTTGAAACACGAGGTACAGCTATTCTAAAATTTGTTCACATGGCACAAAGTTGCGTACCCCATGTAATTTATATAAGTACATTTCAGGTACGGTGTTCGTTTAACAATTGAAGTTAAACTAATAATTCTCCTGTATAAGATCATATTACTAGGTAAAATACTCTTTAGTTTATGACGTCTATACCGAGTGGTATGTTCCGGTACGTTAGTATTGAGAGAAGTTTATTTACCAATCGTTCTACTAAACTACTTGCTGATGATAATATACTGTTACTGATGAGTAATTGATTATAACTTGCAGGTCAATGGACGCGGAACTCTAATACAAGCTCATGTATGCAGGTCGAAACGAGATCTTAAAGGAGAATCCAACGCCAAAGAGATGTCTGATGCGCTTCCTTTTCTCGAAATTGAATTGCATAAATTACTTATAAATAAATTGAAAATGAGGGGAATGAACGCAATTTTCGGTCTGAAAGTTTCTGTCGCTGTTGGAGAACGGATGATGGCTTTAGTGGCAACTGGAACTGCTGTATACTTGTATGCACTTCCCTCACCAACTGTGCCAAAGATTCTTGCTGGAAACTCTTGGACAGATACCGAAAAACTTACTGAGTTGCAAAAGACAATTCATGATACAGTGGAAAGAAATAAAGAATTGAGTCATTTAAAATTGGTGACCGAAGGGAATATCAATTACAAAACATTGGCGCAAACAGATGATTCTGATGGTTCTGAGGAGGACATTATGGATATTGATATTACTTATGGTAATAAGGAGGCTTGTGTACTAGAGTTAGATGATATGCATGACATGGAAATCATTTCACTTCTTATGGAACCATGTCCTCCAGAGTAAGTAACTTGTTTTACTTAGCTATAATAAATTTAACTTAATGTTGGTTTCAGTGGTTTCGTTGTTGTGAACACTCAAACAGTTCCTGGACAACATGAGTTGGAAGTGGTGCGAAATTTACAAATGTTTACTCAGATATGGCGAGCCAAGCTGCCCACCAATCAACCTAACACTAGTTTTTCAAAACATTTCCAACGTTTACTGCAAGTAATTTATTTTAAGTTAAGAGCAATGATACCGTGTGCAATATGTGATTTGAGATTCAAGTTGGATTTTCCGGAAAATGATGAAATTCAACTTCTAGTAACCGGAATGGCTCTGGGTTTGGGCGAGTTTTCTAAGATGAATGCATTCAACAAAAAACATGTGGCCAGCACGTCAGTACGAGACCAGCAAAAGCGCAATGATGATGATATGATATTTAGTATAGATGATGATAATTTATCTGCAGGAAATACTACTACACAAGGTATTGCCATTTCTCATCTTGCACAAACTGGATCGCTTAAAAATAGGCGAAGGTCGCCATGTCGTGGCAAATTCAGCTCAGGTCGGATGGTTAGACATGTAAGTATATAGTGATTCCTAAGTTGTACCACATGTAGGATATGCTTTAATTCTTGTATGTATGTAAGTAGAAGCCACCATCAGTCCAAGGTCATTCCTATGAATGTGGGTAGACTTACAGTAGATCAAATTTGATCATCCCATGAATTTCACACTATTGTTGTTTATGAAGGGGCAAAATGGTTTTGGCGGACCCGCAAGCATAGTTTCTTGTGCGCTTTCCGTGTAGTAAGAATCTCCTTCCAACAACAGGATCCACTCATTAGATGATCAATTTCACCGTACCAGCTTTAACCCACCTGATGGTTTGTTTGTTAGAAAGTGCCATCATACCTGTTTCAGACCTTTTGGAGTTTCCTCCAGAATGGTTTCTCACTCCATCCTCCAGTCTTTACTCGCATGATAAATCACTGGTAATGATAAATCACATGATAAATCACTGGCATGATAAATCACTGGCAAATCTCTACACCCAATCATATATACATAATTACTCACAGTTCACAAACTCGTACATACACTCGTAGTTAATAGCAAGTGTTTACACTCGCGTATGTGTTTCTATTTGTGATTTATTGATATATTTTCAAACTTACCTACAATTCTCGCTTGTTTTTCCCATTTTGCTTGTCTTACCTTTCTTCCATCAATTTCTCGTCATGTTATCTTTTGTTGGTGCTTTTATCTATTATATGCAAGAAACAGTTTAGTTTAATAACGGTTATATCAATTAAAAGCAATTTAGAAAATAATTTCATGTAATGATTTCGTACAATGATACTTTAAGTGGTTTAAACAAGTCTCTTCTTTTGTTTTACAAGCTAATTTTATTTTAAATTTGGTGGTTTCATCGTATTTCTCGGAAAATTTTACGTAAGAAGCACTTACCACCCTGTAAGGATATGAGCCAATCTTGAGATATAACATTTTTACGAAAAATTAACTACGAAATTCAGAACTATTTTAGTAAAAATGCTATATCTCTAGATTGGCTCATATTACCTCGGAATGATAGTTGTTTCTTATGTGAAATTTCCCAACGAACACGATGAAATTATCAAATTTAAAATAAAAATGGCTGCATTTGCCGAAAAATCTAAATTTAGTTTAAAAATACAAAAATAAACTGTCTGGCAACACTTCTGGTCAAAAATAATATTTTTTCTAGAATCCTTGGTTTATTTTCTTCAAAATTCATCTATCACTATTTTTCGGGTGTCTTACGTCTATAAATTGTAAAAAAAATAATTACGAAGTTCACAACTTTTTTCGTGAAAATGTTATATCTCGAGATTGGCTCATATTACCTCAGGATGATAGTTGTTTCTTATGTGAAATTTTTCAAGGAACACGATGAAATTATCAAATTTAAAATCAAAATGGCTGGATTTGCCGAAAAATGTAAATTTAGTTTTCAAATACAAACATAATTTATCTGGCAACACTTCCGGTCAACACTTATATTTGGTTTATTTTCTTCAAAAATCATCTATGAGTATTTTTCGGGCATCTTACGTCTATGAATTATAAGAAAAAGAAAAAAGAGATTTTGAACAAAAAATGCGTGACTTTGCAATAAACAGGGGGGTCCCACAGAGCGGGGGGTATTCCAATCGACACCAAATTTGGGATTTTTCCAAAGTGACAGTAGATGAATAATTCTCCCAACTTTGAGCAAAATCTGTGATGGTCGTGTCCAAGTTTGTGCTTTTTCGTGGTCATTTCGTATGGAATGACCCATATCCATATCAGACGATCCTTTTAAAGCGAGCGATTCAAATGACGCTTTAAAAGTATCAGAATCTATTATCGGCAAAAAAAGTATTCACCAGAACAAGCTGTTACCATATTTGTACTTTTTTCGAATTTCAGAATAATAGCAGAGGACAGTTGATATATCACTGCTAGGTGATTCAACGTAACGAAAACTTTTTAATGGTGCTTATTACGGGAGTCACTTCACGGTGAAATCAGAGTGAAGTGAACAAAATCCTATTACGGGACTCACGTAAGTGAGAAAAACGTCGCGAATCTGCCGATCTGCCGTGGAATCTGGGTTATTATGAGTGTCATATCAGTGAAGTGAGAACGGAAAAAGCGACGTTTCGCGTGGAATTATTTCACGACCATTTTGAACGGTGAAATGATTCCACGAAGCTGCCATAAGTCTTAAAGTTGATTGATTTGTGATCTAATGGTAAATATTGGATTTATTCTTCAGTAACGAAACGAATCAGAATTTGATCCGTGCCTTAAAGCGGTCAAATTTTAATTTTTTTGGCCGATGAAAAAAATGCAAAGTAGTTCAGGAAATTTTCGATACCGAAAAAAAACATTTTTTTTTGATGCCGAATGTCTTAGAAATGCAGAACACGTCAAGATCTGGTGTTATCTAAAAAATCGGAAAAAACGACTTTCTGGGACTTAGAGATTTTTTAGCTGGGAAACAATCTCATTTTACTTGTCCTATTCTCAATTTCACTTCACTGTCAACCTCACTCCACGGAGGTGATTTTTGTCACCTCACTTGAGGTGGAATCGGGAATAGGTATAAAAAAGTGAAGTGAGCGTGAGAGTGAAATATATTACACCGTGAAGTGACTCTCGTAATAAGCTCCAATAATATGTTTTTATGTCTAAATATAAAGCTTAATAGAGATAAAACCAATTTAAGACACATTTGCTGTCTGAAAACTCATTAAACTTATTTTGGCCAAGTTTTTGTCCTACGTACTCCTATGTGCAGCGCCAGCGTTATTATTCATTATTCTTCAGTTGTTCAGTTATCGTTACCTACAGTACATTTGTGTCTGTCGGCCGTAGGCCGCAAAGCTACTCAGCTCGCTGCCAGTAGCTATCGTTGATACCAAGTTCAAATATATTATTAAATTAAACACCCGTTAGAAGAAAATCCTCCCGCCACCTGTCCGCGAGCAGCAGTCGACCGATCGTGATTTTGGGCCGTAACTGCCCTGATGCACAGTGGTCGGAAAAGGCAATTTGACGAACTTAATTCATTTGTGCTTAAACGGTTGATGTTAGCCAAAGACAATGTTCAAAAGAATTGTTCATTAAAATATAACGAAAATGTTGATAAGAAAATTTTTTGATCATGGCCTACTATCATAAAAATAAAAAATTTAACTTTTGATACAGCGAAGATTTTTTTTTCTGTGTGGACTCATCACTGCGACCAGAGATTAGATCTATTTTGATATTGCCCAGGTGTTTTCTGTACTCCGCACTTCATATTATTGGCAGTATCACTATTGACGTGAGTAATACGCTTATCATATATATCCGTGCTTGTGTGTAAGTTTACCTTTCCGTTTCAAGCTTAATACTCTACTATACCGAGCTTCTGTCCATCTTAAAAATATCGCCTAATTACAATTCCCTGGAGAGAACTTTCATACGTTACTCACACCAGTTGTATTATAATAGGGACTTATTTTTGTTAGAAGGAGAGTCAACAAGGGTGCTGTAGAATTCAATTTGAAGGAAAGGTACGTGGTGGGGAGCCTGAGAATAAACCCATGCTAAATTCCTTTGACAACCGAATGGCCTGATTTTACTAAGATTCGAACCCACGACCACCCGCTTACCAAAGCGAACTCTGTAACCTTGCGGTTACAGAGCTCCCATTACAGCGAAGATACATGAATAGTTTCTTCAGCAAAGTTGTAGAACTTTCCAAAATATGAAAAAAAAATATGATATCCAAAATAACTTTGCAGAAGATATTTACTTTCTATGACGTCTATTTATTGAAATACGAAGCATTGTCGCTGTCAACCCCGTCGAATTTAGTTTTTCTAGCATAACTTTTTAAATATTCTTTTTTCAAGAACCTAATGTTCTAGACAAATATGACCAACATAAAAACAAAGGTTTCTTTCGAAGACAGCAAGTTGCTACAATCGCTTTGTACTAAGTTAGAGCGTTTTTTCATTAAATTATTTCCCAGTTTTAAATGCATATAGGGGAGAAAGTGGCAAACCGGTGCACATCATCAAATACTTTTTTTAAAGCTTAGACCTTGCACTATAAGCTAGTTAAACTTTGATACTTGACAATTCATAAATGAATGAGTGATGTTTTAGGTATGTATGTTTCTGGGGTTTTCTATACAAAAATGCACCAACTACCTGATTAATGAACGATAATTTGTGAATTTATGAAACAGATAACTCGCAATACTTTCAAAATTAGTGAGAAAACTTCTTAGGTATATTTAGTTGTTGATAGGTGCATCCATCAGTCATTCGACGTGAGTAAAACGAACACATAACAGCAATGTTTATTGTTAATTATTTATTTCATCTCCATCTGTCTCGTTTTCACTCTCTGTGAAAATTAATATAAGCTTAGCATCTTTTGAAAATTCTTGATGCTTCTTTTGCAGTTTGTCCCGCAAGCCGACAATAACTGGATCTTGAAAAACCAATAGACGACGTATAAGATCACCGTTAGTAACAGTTCGTTAAATTTGTCACACATGGCAAGTAAAACCAAGGATGTACGGGCACCATCAAACGAGCAGTTTCCAAACAATAATGTTTGAATTTTGATGCGTTAATTTCCCGGCCAGATGAAATGACCTGTAGTATTGTAGCGCAACGTTGAATTGCATGAAGATCATTTTTTTTGGTGTCCATACATCCTTGGTTTTACTTGCCAGCTAACAGTCAATATGTTATGTGATCATTTTATTCACGTCGAATGACTGACGGATCCATCATGGAATGGAACTAACCAAAAAACTACCAATTAAAATTAAATAAGTGAATGAAAACAAAAATCATCATATCAGAAAAAAAATAATCTAACGGCTTTTTTATTTTTGGCTATATTGTAGCTCAACAGAATTATATTTCTTCTTGTTCAATTCCATCAGATATTTCGCTTTGTTCCATTTTATACAACTCTTCAGCCTTATTTTATTTATTTTAAATTATTTTATTTATAATTTAATTTTATCATTTACTAATTCTTCCCATCCTTCACCTGTTATATCTCTATACCTCTCTAAGTCCTGTTTCAGGGAGTCCAACCAAGTGTAACTCGGTCTTCCTTCTTTTCTCTTCTTACATTTTGGCTTGTAAGCTAGTTTTAATGGATGCCTTTCTTCTCTTCTTCTAATATGCCCGTAATAGTTTATTCTACCTATCCTAACTCTTCTATTTATTGTTCTTCCTTTAAGTTCCTTTTTAACATTTAATGTTATTTTGTTTCTTTCCTACAATTCGCCCATATTTCCCTTATTATAAATTTTTCGTATTTATCTAATTGAAGTCTTCTTTGTCAGAGTTGCCAATTTTGTGCCATATAAAATGGCTGGTGCTATCACTGTATTATATATGAACCTTCCTATCTCCCATGACAGTTTGAATCGCTTACAAAATTCTACAACCATTTTGGCTGCTTTAACTGCACTAATTCACCTTGATCTTATTGTTGATGGCCTGTTGAGTGTTCTGGAAAGGATTATTCCTAGATATTTTACAGACTCACATATATTTTATAAAATTTCACATTCAGTTTAATTTCCATTTCCTTATCGTCAGTGAGTTCATGTGGATCACGAATAAGAATTTGACTTTTTTCGTGTTTTATTTCTAGCCCCACTTCTGCTAAATACTTTTCTATAGCTAACATTATTTTTTCTAGTGTTTCTTATCCGTTAGTACCAATAGATCGTCTGCCAAATGCCAATATTATAGGAAGCTTAAGCGTACCTGAATTAAGCATATTTATCTCTGGAACCTCTAGAATTACTTCCTCTAATACACTCTGCATAATCAAATTGAACAAATATGGCGATAATGGACATCACTGCTTTATTCCCTTTTTCTTATTTACCTCCTCTGAAAATTGATCTAAACATTTGATTCTAGTTCTATCTTCTATCACACACATTAGAACTCTATCTATTATATGTGCCGGTACTCCCTTAGCCAACATTATTTCCTTCAAGGCTTTTATCTTAATATTATCGAATGCTTCTCTTATGTCTAATGCTGCTACAATAATCTTTTTCCCTCCTTTCCAATATTCCTCTAGCAAACGTTTAGCAACATATATGCGATCTACCGTAGATCGTCCTCGCGGGAACGCTGCTTGATGATGTCCAGGGTCTCCCATAAACTCTAGTAATTTTACTTTGATCCATTTGACATATGGTTTATAGCCTACATTGCATAGGCTAATTCGTCTAAAGTCGTCAGTCTTTGTAGGTTTGCTAATTTTGGTTATGGGCACTTGCACTGATCTTGTCTTTTCCTTTGGCACTTGTTTTTCCACCCATATATGTTCCCATATTTTTATTATTTTCTTTTTTGTGTCAATATCGGCGTATTTAATGTATCCGCACTTGGTGATTTTCCATTACACGAGTGTTGTATAATGTCTTCCATTTCCTCTGCCGTTGGAGGTTTTGTTATTGGGCAGGTATCCTGGACCCTCACAATATTTTAGTACTTCATTCCATTTATTAATTGATATTTTAGTTTTCCTTCTCTTCTTTCTTTAAAAAATTTCTTAAGAAATTGGTACGACTTCTGAATCCTTTCCGCTACTTTTCTTTCTTTCATGTTTCGATAGAATTCTTTGATTTCATGTTCCCTGTGCTCTCTTACTGCCAACTTAAATTCCTGCTTCCTATTGAATATTTTCCATTTGTACAAGTCATATCTATCTGGATATTTGTTGGCAATTTTTAGTGCAGAGTTTAATCTGTCCAGTGCTTGTTTTCTCTTTGGAGTGAGGGGAATTTTCGATGTTTTCAACGCGATCCCACCGCTATTTTCATCTTGTCTGTAACTGTTTTATATTCCTCTTCCAAATCCTTTGTATCTCCCATATTCTCCATATTTCGTCTCAGTTCAGCATGATATTTTTTTTATTCCATCTATTCTTAAGGCAGCTGCATCCAATCTGTGCGTAGTTTGTTTTCCTCTCTGTTTCTTTTGAGCCTGTTTCTTCAATGCCACTACCAGTAACTTGTGGTCCGTACCAATCATTGTTTTGTATCCTTTAATGAATCTAATTCTTCTACCATCTGCCGATCCATTAACCACGTGATCAATCTGGCTTCTTCTTTCACCGCTCCACCATGTTTCCTCCGTGTTTTGTCCTATTTTTGACGACACGTTTAAAAGCTTATTAAGACATTCTAAATTCCTCTCCGTTTTCATTACATACGTCGAATCCCAGTTTATCTCACACTATTTTACTGTCCTCTTCTCAAAAAGATTTTTTCCCAATTTGAGCATTCCAATCTCCTAATATTATAACTTTTTTGGTCCATGTACATTGATAACTGTTATGTTCTCTCCATTGTTCTTCAACTCTGCTAATAATATAAACTTTCCATATTCTATCCTGTACTATCTCTATACCTGATAATTTTTTAATCAAAATTGTCAAGCCTCTTGTTTTGTTTTTACCTATATCAGCTACGTTCCATATATAATTTTTTGTTTCAACTTGTTTGTATTCTACATTCACCTCTTGTAAAACATCTATGTCCAGATCATAAAACCGTAGCACATCGTCTATTTCATCTCTTTTCTCCTTCTTTTTACAGCCTCGTACATTGAATGAACCTATTTTCAACCATTTTCTTTCACCATTTTTCATTTTTCTGTATCTTCTACATTTTCGGTTATTATTCTTTTCATTTGAATATGCTTGTTTTCTATTTCATATTCCTTCCCAAATCTTGTTTCTTTACGATTACTTTTATTCAATTCTTTTTCTGGCATTGATCTACCGTTATTATTGTCGCATTTGTTCTCAATTTTTTATTATTTGCTGTGCTTATTGTGTTCTCTACATTCCTTTCTTTTATTACCCTTATGATACTATCATAATGATTTTTGACTCCTTCCTCCGTGTATACAATTATTAAGTCATTTTCTTCGTTGCTGCTTTCTCCTCCTATTCTAATCGTCAGACTATCCATTTGATATACTGTTATACTGCCGTGAAACGCATATCAGTCCCATCTGCGAAATCATCGAACGGAGAAAACTGCGATAAAAGATCTTGAATGTTTAATTCAATAAAATACGATCCGCTTGGAATAATGTTTTTTCTTCTCGATTGAGCATATATCAAGATGGCTTGACAAAATAAATTTTTATAACTCTTTTATCACCAATATTTAGTGGTTAATTTGTGAATTCGAAATCTAATTTGTGGTAATTTGTGGTTGAGTGGTTTCCGAGAAATTTTCAAAAAACTGTGTCAAGCCATCTTGAAACATGATTTTTCTTCAAATGAATCGGACAACGATGATATATACATCAATCGAAAGCTCTTAATTTGTCGTTTACGAAAATGTAATTTTAAGGTCATAATTACTAGTGTTTGTACAGAAATTTATGTTTTATTGTTCACGTAGTTCTACGTTTTGTTTATTTTTTTTGTTGGCGCTGCTGGCCACCAGTGGCGTTGGCTGTTTTCGGTGTTTGTCACTGCTATACTGAGCGTGCGTGTGGGGAATATGGTAAATATCGAGATTCGGGGAACTAAGCCAACACACTTGCTATTTCAGGTAGCCAACCAGAGGCAAAATGAACGTGTGTAAAGGAAAGCAATCCAAATTCGACGGATTATTTTTCAGAACCAGTAGGTATTGCAAACAATAACTATCACTTTTTTATCACCTAGATTCTGAGAAATGTTTCGGAAATATTTGAACAAATATTCAAATAAGCTGCCGGGATCCAACTTAATGTTGCTTCTGTTATTTTTCCATGCATGTGTGCTAACTTATGAGCAAAGTAATAAAGAAGATGTATGCTGTCCGCGGGTCTGTTAAGCTACTAGAAGCACCGTCGGGAAAAACGTGCTGTTTTGCAAACAAAGGATTTGTCATGATTTTGAAAAATTGTAAAATCAACTTGAACCATTTTTGAAAAAAAAAAACTGAAGAAAATCAACATGCATTGAACCCGAATGGATGTTTTTAAAATTGATTTGGTTCATTCAGAAAAAAACAAGAGAAATTTAAAAAGTCATATGCATGAAATTAAATAAGACGGTAAGAAAATTAAAATGGAAACGAATTGATTGAAATGTAGATATTAGGAAACTACAAATTTTATCAAATTTTAATGAATAAATAAGCTATCAAATTGGTTGTAAAATTAATCGAGCAAAATCGTGCCGAATGATCTGGAAATTCGCAACAATTTTATCGACCATATTGGAATGAAACTTTGCATAAGGCTTAGCAAAGTTAGTATTTTTTCACAGATGGAGAAAGTTTTTTTTTTTTTCATTTTTAGGCATCTTAGCTTAGCTCTCCCAGATGGTCTTGAGGTATAATGCTGGCCTAACAAGCTAGTCGTCGTAGGTTCGAGTCTCGGTTCGGGAGAGGCTGTTAGTGTCATTAGGATCGTCGCGCTAGCCCCGCAATTGTTGTCCTGTACACTTAACAGTTGGCTGCGAAGTCTGTGTATAATAAAAAACAGAAGGTCGAGTTCCGAATCGGAATGTAGCACCAAGGGCTTTGGTTTGCTTTTAAGCATCTTAGCTAGGAAACCGTTGTATGTAAAGAAAAACTGTAGTACACTAAGGTCGCTTTTTACGCGGTTTTTTCACGCGGTTTATTTTTACGCGGCACGTATCCCCCGCGTATAAAGCGACTTTAGTGTACTAGAGAATTACTAATGCCTTGTGAAATATATACACCGTTAAGAAAAAAATCTCAAAGAAATTTAAAATTAAAACTAATTTTCAATTTAAATCAAAAACTAGAATTAATCCACCTAATGGTGCAGGAACCATTGTTATACATACTAGTCAGTAAACCATAAATCTATACCAATGTAAAAGTTTTAATCGAACAATAATTATATTTACCGCTTAGCATAGCAGTAACAATCACCGAAAACAGTAGGGATGGGCGATACTGACAAAAGTATCGATACTTTGGTATCGCGATACTTCAATGAGCTTCGATACAAGGTATCGGAGCATCCGTTGAAGGAGTATCGATTATCGATGCTCCGATAGTATCGGTATCAGACCTACAATTTTTTTTTCAAAAATCGTCGTTTAGAAAGTATCGATACCGGTACTCATTTCTCGCGGTGAGTATCGATGCCAAAATACTCGATGCCGTGACCCTTAGTATCGATACCGCTGGTATCGATGCTAGTATCGCCCATTCCTAGAAAACAGCCAACGCCACTAGCAGCCAGCAGCGTCAACAACAAATAAACAAAACGTAGAACTACGTGAACAATAAAACATAAATTTCTGTACAAACACTAGTAATTATGACCCTAAAATTACATTTTCGTGAACCACTAATTATGAGCTATCGATTGCTGTATAAATCATCGTTGTCCGATTCGTTTGAAGAAAAATCATGTTTCAGAATGGCTTGACTCAGTTTTTTGAAAATTTCTAGGAAACCACTTAACCACAAATTGGATTTCGAGCTTACAAATTAACCTCTAAATATTGGTGATAAAAGAATTAAAAAAAAATATTTTGTCAAGCCATCTTGATATATGCGAATCAGTTTGTTGCTGTTCATAGTTATCAAACTTGTTAATTATGCTGGAAGAGAATTATTTTGAAAGTGTGGAAAAATTGTTTAATCTCGTGCAAAATATCCTTGTCAGATCTGATCCGTGCTTGTTACGCATATGAAGATAATTTTTCAAAACAGCCTACATTATTTTCCACATTTATTTTGTAAAGCATTGCCGATTCTATCCTCTGGTGGTCATAACTCAAAATTGATGAAAATTCAGATAGGACTGATATGCGTTCCACGGCAGTATAGGTCTGTTAAAGATTTCTGAAACTGCCACCAACGTTTCGTGCCCTAACCAAACTCCCATCCTCCGTATTTTTTCCACGAATCTTTCGAATCCATATGGTGTTAAACTTTCGGTTAGAAAAGGTTCAAATTTTTCTCTATTTAAAAATATATTGTCAGCCACCAATTCTCTAAAGTAACTTATATCAGTGTTTGTGATATTTCAATTATCGTTCCCTTTATTCAGTTGGTCTATCAATGCTCTTATTAAACAATTCCCATTTTTATCTTTTGGTTTTACTTCCATTTTTAACGATGAATTATTGTCATTTATCCAATATGACGACTCGCTACTTACTTTCTCCGCTAATCTCTCTGCGCTCCCCTCTAAAATTTTATTATTTGTACTGTTATTTTTCCCTCCGCCCTCATTTACCCACAAGCTTTCATTTTTATCGCTGAATGAACCAATTCCGTCAACAAATTTGAAAAGAATATCAGTTATATTGTTCGTAACCACTCCCCACCTGGGCGAAATCACATGTATCTCTCCATCACCATGGTGAATATTTATTTTTGTATGGAACATCTCCGCGGTGGCAACGAGTATGTCCATTTCATCACCTTATTTATTTATTTATTTATTATATTAACGAGGTTTTAACATTTCATCACCTTCTCCTGTAATATTTAATTGTCTTCTCTCTTCCCACTGTTCCCTCCAAAGTTCCTGAAATTTTTTATACTCATTATTTATGAAATCAGCCAATAATACATGAAATTCGAGTGCGCTCAAATTTGCATCTCTAAATTGTATGGATATTTTTTCGCATTGATCCACTAGCGTTTTGACTAGTGACTCATTCTACATGGAAGCCATTTTTTTTTCTCGCTTGTTTTCCGTCGGTCTAGTTCCGCCACTGTTGTGGCCAATCACCGACGCCCAGGGAGGCGACTCCACACCCAGGACCCTAACTCACGACCTGTTTATTAACGGACCGGCGCCAACGGCTTTACTTCCTCATGCGATGGAAGGCGTGATCCCAGAGATTTTTCGCCTCAGAAAATCTCCCGGTGTCGGCTAGGATTGAATTTAGACCAGTTGGGTTGGTTGTGAGTGGATCACGCCACCTCACAACCATCGACACCTATGTCGGCGGTGGGATTCGAACCCAGGCGTCGAGCGTGGTTGGCGGAGACGTTACCAACCACACTAGGCCCCCGCTCAATATGGAAGCCATTTCCCAATATTTTTTATAATGGATGGTGAATTATGTTATTTGAAATTAAACGTAGATCAATAACAATAAATAAAATTTAATTTTTGAATTGTGTAAGATGAATGGTTATGTTAATGAATGATCAGTATTTATATGAATATATTTGTTACGCCTTCTCCGGACGTCCTCTAAACTATCAAATTTGTATGACTTACCAATACTGCTCCCAGTCCCACCACCTTCTATCGCACCAACATACCTTCGGGACTAACCGTAATGTGCGATTTGTGTGTACTTATAATCGCGCGGTCTCCCGTTCAGTAGCTTCGTTTCTTAATTCTCACACGCAAAAAATAATCGTATTTATTAGTCCAATACATACATACGTGCTCACAATTGCAAGGCAACACCGCTGCTTTCTGTGATGCTGATGAGTAGAGACAGTGGTAAATCGCGGCAAAAAAGTTGAAATTTCGCGGGTGGCAAAATAGAAAATATTCAAAATTCGCGGTAATTTCGCGGCAACTATTTTTACACAAAATACTAAATAAAGTAAAATTTTTTGTAACAATAAGAAACAACTGTTTTATTTAATTTAACATATGGTAATGTAACCGTACGATTCATGATTTTTTTTTTGCATTACTGACTATAAGTACATACTGTGTCAAATTGTGTTCAGTTATATTTTGGAGTCGATAGGCACGTACTTTTGGCTCACGCTGCGTTTCGTATTTACCGAGTTTCCAGGAATTGATAAATATTATTTGCCAACTGGAAAAAGCTCAGGAAAACGTCCGCGATCCGAATACCTACAAAAATTAAAATACCGTACCGATCTCACTGTCAGGTATTATAAAATTGCTTACTAGTAGGTACTTAGGTCATTTAACAACTTCAATTCTGGCTGCACACTCTGGAATTCTATCAATCGCCAAAATATTTGCTCGAAGAGGATCTAGCAACCGAAGATAGTTCCAGGTTGACAAAATCGCGTTGGAAGAGAGTAGAAGTACTGTTTCATTTTATTGGTTGCGTAGGAAAAGTTGCCCTCGAGGTGCCCATTATTCTTCAGCTTTGTCCGTGTCGCTGGTTTTCAGGAAATTCGCAGGTTTCGAATCTAAATGTTTCAAGATTGATATAGAATGCTGTTATTTTTCATTACTTTCGCGGAATTTCGCGGCCGACGCAGGATTTCGCGGCTTCCGCGAAATCGCGATTTACCACTGTCCCTACTGATGAGTCGTATTTCCCTACACAACTCTCCTCTTGTCTGTGGTATGTG
The DNA here is from genome assembly GCF_029784165.1 of Wyeomyia smithii. Classification (NCBI taxonomy): domain Eukaryota; kingdom Metazoa; phylum Arthropoda; class Insecta; order Diptera; family Culicidae; genus Wyeomyia; species Wyeomyia smithii. Next base: position 166,297,555 of record NC_073696.1, on the reverse strand, counting down.
TAAGATGAATCTGACTCTCCGTGTCACCGTTGAGAACCACGTTAGTTTCTTTCCGGTACTGTTTTGAATTCCCTTTTATATTTTGCTTCCCAGTTTTGTTTTCACACTTCCCTCCGCTCACACCCGTATGCAGCCACACTATCTTCTCTAGCGAGTCTTTTTTTTTTCTTACACAACACACCTTCTCCAGTGTTATGTGTGTAGGGTGAATAAGACTTCGACGCGAACCACTTTTTTTGTTTTTACTCTTCGAAACCTTTCTCTCGAATTTTCTCTCCTTCTCAGTACCCTACGACACTCACACAATCAAACACTTTTGGCGGCAAAAGGCGACTTTTTGGCTTCTTCCGAAGAACTTTCTGGCTTCCTACGGTTAATTTTCTGGCTCCCTCCAAACAAACTCCTTATGGTAGGAATGCCCAGAATTCGCACTCAACAACACTCAGGCCTCGGCCATGTGTATAGTATCCCTCGTGTTAATTTACTTTCGTTAATACAATATTCCTCAGGTGTTTTACTTCAAACGTTTATTTGCCTTCCTTCTATCGCTTCTGAACTGTAACTGTCTCCCCAGGCTTCACATCCAATTATTTTCCTTCTCTTCGGCATCTTTCTCCTTTATCAACGCTCTCACTCTCTTCGCCAACCAAGGGTGTGACACTCTATGAAATATATAATAATCATTTTAGACACTACATCCCTTTTCTACTCCATGGATAAATGAAGAATGATATAAAATACAAAGAGATAAAAAGGAGAGTTGATTCAAATATGAAAGTTGAATAAAGGATAGCGTACGCAAAAAAAAATTACCTACAAAATACCTACTCATCAAACCGAGTGGGACGCTTGATAATGCGCTTGACTCGTCCTTGATTTGAAATCACTACACCTTTGAAATCGGGATCATCTGTCATATATGACTCTTGTGTTGCAGTAGATACTTTCAATGGATGCTGAGATCCAATACTATCATATGGCATTTGCTCATCATCTTCACGAAGATTGATTGGCCATTTTCTCAAATGAGATACGGGGCGCCTGTAACGGACACCATCTTCGTTCATAACAACTACATCGGTACCATTTATTTGTACAACTTTGTACTTTTCCGGCCGGAAACAAGGTTCCAACTTCCCCTTCTCTTTATTCTTCAGCATAACAACATCTCCAACATTAATTTCCGCTGATCTAACGTGCCGTCGAGCATCCGCGTAAAGTTTCCCTTGCATTTTATTAATTGCATCTCTGTCACGTATGTCTTCATTGCGATTTCAGTAAGGTTCAGTCCTCAATGAAGGCAACAGGTCTTTCACTGGCCTACCCGTGAGAAGCTCCATAGGCGACATCCCCGTTACTGAATGCGGGGTCGTGTTGTATGTGTACACATAGTCCTGTACAGATTTCCGCGAATCCTGTTTCATCGCCCGAGCAATCCGTAGCACACGCAATATTCCTTGATTTTGTCATTCAACTAACCCGTTCATTTGCGGCCAGTACGGAATGGAATGTACAAGACGAATATTTTTACTGACGCAATATGCGGCGAAAGGAGGTCCGTTATCGGCTCGAATCGTTTCGGGATACGTATGTTCATCAAAAATGTGTTCCAGAGCTCCAATTGTCTTTTTAGCATTGGTCACTTTTATTTCAATGACTGTTAGAAAACGACTGTAGTAGTCAGTGACTACCAAAAAAGTCGCACAGTCTTTTGCAGAAAAAAAATCCGTAGCTAACTCTTGCCATGCACGATTGGGCATTTCCTTCCTCTGTATGGTTCTGGGGGATTCTGGGCTCTCACTGCAGTACATCCGACGCATTCTTGGACTCTAATTGCCACGTCACGGTCCATGTATGGCCACCACACTTTTTCTCTCAAGTTTCGGTTCATGACCACCACACCCGGATGACCACGGTGCGCAATGTCAAGAGCTCTTTGTCGTAGAGCTAGCGGAAGAACAATTCTGTCATCTTATACCACAACTCCTTCAATAACTCCTAATTCCTTTGAAAACGCCTGATAGGAAAACAGATTGGGAGGGCAATTTGAAGTTACAATAGCTTTCATCACTGCGCAAAGTATTTCGTCACCTTTTATTCACACACACACACACACACACACACACACACATAATGTTCCGGCATATCTGATTGTGGACAAAGTTTTAAAAAGTGGAAGAGGTTGTTTATAAGAAACGACCGCAAGGTTAACGTAGAATTACGACAGCCTGTCGTATGTCAATATTTTTTTGCAATAGCTTTGGAAATACACTCGATTAGGGTGAATCATTTTAATGGTGTGAAGCAATATATTTTTCCGTGTATGTAATTTTGCTTTAATGGAATGGATAGCAGGAAAAATAGGTGTGACTAATTTATTTCCAGTTATACCATTCTACAACGTTCGAAAAAAAATACATCTCATTCATTCTGGCTCAGAGCGATCATTCGATAAGCTCCACCTTTATTTTTAGTTTTCAAGTTTTTCCTCAGTTTCGTAGCACGGATGTACAAAAATGATTTCTTGTGGACATTCTGTCGAGCCGGACCAATAGCACTTTCATGAAGGCAACAAAATAACATGTGTTTTGTCGTGTTGCGCGGCTTGGAAGGAAAAAATGTTCCCTTCCCCGTGTCGCATGGAAGCAGATTGTTGCGTGTTTGATACTGCCGACGGTAGACATTAGTATGAAGGTGGAAATTCTTCTGTGATGTCAAGCAATAACCGTCTTCGTTAAGACGTTACATCCATGTTAATGAAGTGTTATGAATTTTCTAAAACGGACTCATCACCGTGAGCAGAACTTGCTGAACTTTTCTGTTTGAAATCGGATTTGTTTCGCATATACCGCTTGTGATGCACAGTATCAATGAATCGTAATATACATCACACTGCTGCGCAATTGCAGCAGCATCAAACTGCAATCAAAGTTGCAGTTTAGTAATAACCATTCATTATGCTCTTCCAAATACATTTAGTAGCCTTGAAAAAGGCTGGTTGCTGCAGTTGCAAATTTCATTCAACTATCGCATAAATGCTTCATGGTCCAGAAAGCGCGCGTTATCCGCTCTGACATAGATTTTTCGCACGTTGTGGAATGGGATAACTGGAAAAATTATTTCCAGTCATACCATTCTACAACGTTCGAAAAAAAATCACAGGCAGATTGTATGCAAAGCCACGACCGCAAGGTTGAAGTAGATAACTTTTACAAGAAAGATAACCCGGCTGCTTGCGCGTCAGTCATTTTTTCTAGTAAATAAACAATGACCGTTCATTGGCAGTATTGTAATTTCTTTTTGTTTGATATTTTGAATGAAGTTCATTGAATATTTTTAAATTTTGTGCAAATGAGAAGTTGAAGTGCTGCCGAATTGTAATATGCACATTTAATACGACATCATTAAACGGGAACGGAACAAAGGCTATGGTTATGTAGAACGCGAATGACGGCGCGATGCGATTCGCCTTACCGTGGTGAAATGTACAGCTCTTCTTAAGGCGAAGTAGAGCTATATATTTCAACACATTTCGTCTTGCCGAATCGCATCGTGTCGTTATTTGCGTTCTGCATGACCGTAGCCAAACACTAAGCGAAGCAAACACGTAATAATAGTCAGAGTATGCATGTAGATGAAGATAATTAACTTTGGATTATAGCACTAAACGAGAAAATATTAACTCTTCAAATATTCATTTGTGTTCTTCAAATTTCAGTTGTTCAAATATAATATCAAATGAAATGTCTGTTTATTATCCGATGAAGCTCTTATATAGGCCAAATGATGCATTCCCAGTTTACTAGGTCCATAACTATGCCGACCGTGCTTGGGAAAGCAATCGTGTAACGACCAATCAGAGGTCGAATTTTGTTTTTTGACAAGGCTTAAGAATTTTCAATAGTACAATAGTTCGAATAATAAAATTGCAATTTCATGCATTTGGTAGGAATCTTAGAAGATTTTCTAATCGATTGCTGCAAAAACGGAGGAAATCCATCGAAAACTAACCGATTTATTAGCATTTGAAATTAGACATATTTCTCACTTTTTCCAGTTTTAGATTTTCATTTCACATCCCTATGTAGCCGAACTTCCTGAGAGAAGTATTCTACTTCAAAATTAAATCTTCATTAATTCATTTGTTGTCCTTACAGGGACAATTGTTCAATTTATCATAGGATGTAGTGTTTATCTTACATCTCTGTGTTACCTTGACAGTGAGGACTAAGGCGCACGGTCAACACAATAAGAAAGGTGTTTTCACATTGAAAACTAGACATGGTTTTACTGGAGGAAGTGTTGGCAAATGCATCTACCCATCTACGCGCGTCTAAGCATAACCCGAACTGTTTCGCCGTGCTGCTTCCATTTACTTCCACATCGGCCTCAGGGAAGTACCGGCTGCATCTACCGCTGAGGCTGTCACTATACTGCTCTTGGTACCAAAACTCTTCAAATAAGTGTTTTATTTGTTCTCAAAAGAACAAGTGTTCAATTCAAAATCGGATTTACGCAATCGCATCTCTGTAATATTACCGACAATAATATTCTTCTGAACAAAATGATACAACTTTTCCATTAACCTTTGCCATAATAGACGCGAAAAGCGACGCGAACCGATTCGCTCGGCTGTAGGTTAATGTACAGCCATCAGTAGAGCTGTACATTAACCTACGGCCGAGCGAATCGGTTCGCGCCGCTTTTCGCGTCTACTATGGCAGGCCTTAGAGAAAGTTGCTGGCTGATGTATTCACTTCATGCAAGCCTGCTGCTGATGCTGCCCGTTACCACACTGAAACAGCATTTTAGTGAAGGGAGTGTCGTTGCATCAGCTGACCCTGCTACTATCGATGCTGATATACCTGCTGCAACAGCTACGCTATGCAGAACCATGCCACAGTTGTGGCCGCTATACGCTGGCCCAGCTGCTGAGCAACTGCAACGCTATCCGTAGCCATGCCACAGTTGTTGCCGCTATACGCTGCCATTGGTATCCGCTGTACCTGCATCTGCTGGCCCAGCTGCTATCGATGCTGAGATCCGCTGAAACTGCTACGCTTATCCGCAGCCATGCCACGGTTGTGGCCGCTATCCGCTATCGATGGTATCCACTGCACTGCTCCCGCTGCTGCTAAGGGAGGACTGCTGTTGTCGCTGTTCAGAACTATTATGAGCGGCTTTGACTAAAACAGGTTCTTATATAGGGATGAAAATAGGAATGAATTATTTTTCGTACGTTGTGGAATGAAATAACTTGAAAAATATGTATGACTTTATTCTGGCTCAGAGCGATCATTTGATAAGCTCCACCTTTTTTTCAGTTTCTTAAGTTTTTCCTCAGTTTCGTAGCACGGATGTACAAAAATGATTTCTTGTGGACATTCTGTCGAGCCGGACCGATAGCACTCTCATTGAAGCAACAAAATAACATGTTTTGTGTCGTGTTGCGCAGCTTGGTTGAAGAGAATGTTCCCGTCCCCGTGTCGCATGGAAGCAGATTATTGCGTGTTTGATATTGCCGATGGTAGACATGAGTATGAAGGTCATAATTCTGCTGTGATGTTAAACTTTAACCGTCTTCTACAAGACGTTACACCCTTGTTAATGAAGAGTTGTGAATTTTCTAAAATAGACTCAGCATCGTGAGCAGAACGTGCCAACTGCTGTACATTTGCAGCAGCATTAAACCTCAGTTGCAGTTTATCGATAACCATTCAATATGCTCTTTAAAATACATATAGTAGCTTTGAAAAAGGCCGATTGCTGCAATTGCAATTTTCATTCAATTATTGCATAAATGCTTCATAGTCAGATAGCGTGCAATATCCGCTCTGACATAATAATTGTTTCGAATGTTGTGGAATGATATAACTTCAAAAATATGTGTAACTTAATCATTTCCAGTTATACCATACTACAACGTTCGAAAAAAAAATACATCTCTTCATTCTGGTTCAGAGCGATCATTTGATAAGCTCCACCTCTTTTCTCAGTTTCTAAAGTTCTTCCGCAGTTTCGTAGCACGTTTGTACAAAAATGATTTCTTGTGGACATTTTGTCGAACCGGACCGATAGCACTCTCATTGAAGCATCAAAATAACATGTTTTGCGTCGTGTTGCGCAGCTTGGTTGAAAAAAATGTTCCCGTCCCCGTGTCGTATGAAAGCAGATTATTGCGTGCTTGACATTGCCGATGGTAGACATGAGTATGAAGGTCAAAATTCTGCTGAGGTATCAAAATATAACCGTTTTAATTTAAGACGCAAGAGCGTAAGTGCTGCATTTCTGTTATCTGCTGCCATCCAGCACGAGAACAAGTATAAATTATAACCGTTCTTTCTCAGGGCCACCAACACGTTCTTTAGGCAATGTTGAATTTTTCCTCGCTTGCAAATGCTGAAATTCGCGGTTTTCCGTCTGTTACACACGATGAAAAATTTTAACTACTTCAATCACAAGAGCACCAAAAGGTGCTATTATATTTCACAACAGTAACAACACTGGCAAGTTTGTTCAATTATCATCATTCCAGATAACCATTCGCCGATGATTCTAGATCTCCCGTTTTCTCTAGTAGAATTGCCTGCCATTTCCAATAATTCTGCAGCTACCGAAAACTCCATAACAGCCGCCAGATAGACAGGTGCTTAAGTATCAACGCGCCCAGAACGATCAGCCAGAAATTGAAACCCGGCTTTTCTTTTTTCTTCACGATCAGCAACCAACGTCCGTGTGGTATCGGCACAATTATGGAATGAATTATACATAAAACGCGAAGCGCGCATTCTTAGTCAACTAGGTATATTCTGTCGACTTTGTTAGGGAAAGAAGCATTGTGCGACCAATCAGAGGTCGACATTTGCGTTTCGACAAGGCTTGACAATTTTCAATAGTACAATCGTTCGAAAAATCAGATTACAACTTTCTGCATTCGAACGGGTGCTTGGTTGATTTTCCAATCGATTACTGCAAAAATGACGAAAATCGGTTGGAAACTGACTGAGCATAAAACGGTTGACAATGGACAACTTTTGTGACGCTCTCGATGTTTTTGGTTTTTGAAATTGGATCCCTGTAATGAAATTGGTCCCCTGTATATGTTGCCGTAAGACGTAATTCTACGTCAAAAAAATATCTGAGATATTTTCAGAACCCGGCATGTACTTTACGCAAATATCATACGGCTGTAAACGTAAGGCCCAAGCCTCGGCCCGCGAACAAGCTCGCTTTCCCTCTTGATGGTTTCCTTCATAAATATACTCCAGCGTTTTGTGGTCGGTGAAGATCGTGAAACGTATGCCAAATAAATACGGGTAAAATTTCTCGACGGGCCAGACGACGGCCAACGCCTCATGCTGTGTCTGCGGATATATTCTTTCTGTTCTCGTCAACCCCTTCGACGCGAAACTGATTATCCTTGGTAAATTCGAGTTCTCTCTCTGCGTCAACACAGCCCCAAGACCTACCGGGGAAGCGTCAACATACAACTCTGTTATATCCTTTGCATCAAAAAATCCCAACCGATGAGCAACATTGGTCAACTCCCTACGCAAATCATCAAACGCTTTATGCTGCATTTCGCCGAAAGATTCCACCTCTCCTGTAATGAACTTTCGCAAGGCTACCGTCCTTGTTGATTTTTTTTTCTGTGTGGACTCATCACTGCGACCAGAGCTTAGATCTATTGTGATATTGTCCAGGTGTTTTCTGTTCTCCGCACTTCATATTATTAGCAGTAACACTATTGAAAAAGTGATACTCATTCGTATTAGTGTGTAATTGCCTTTCCGTTTCATGTGTGTAATTACCTTTCCGTTTCAACCTTACTGCTCTACTATACCGAGCTTCTGTCCATCCTAACAATATCGCCTAGTTACAATTCCCTGGAGAGAACTTTCATATGTTACTCACATCAGTTTTATTTCAATAGGGACTTTTTTGTCAGGAGGAGACCCATGCTTAAAGTCCTTTGACAACCAAATGGCCTGATTCTACTAAGATTCGAACCCACGACCACCCGCTTACCAAAGCGGACTCTGTAACCTTGCGGCTACGGAGCACCCCTGTCCTTGTTGATAGATGTGGGATAAACTGACCGACAAAATTTATCAAGCCAAGAAAACTGCGAACCTCTTCCTTTGTTTCAGGTAATCTAAAGTCGCGTATTGCAGCAATCTTGTCGTCTGCAGGACTAATGCCAGCTCCACTAACTTTGTACCCCAGAATCTCGAGCTTACAAACTCCTGCCAAGCATTTGGCCCTGTTCAATAACGCTTGGTTCTTTTCGAGAACTGCCAGAACCTTCTCAAGACGCTCATTGTGTTCCTCACGGGTTTTCCCCCACACAACTACGTCATCGATGTACACCACGACACCGTTAATTCCTGCTAGCATTTCGCACATTATACGCTGAAATATTTTTGGAGCACTTTTGATACCAAAAGTCAGTCGCTTTAATCTCATCAAATGTTGTAACCCCACGCGATTCCGGATGTAACTCGACGTGGTGAAAAGCAGAAGTTATATCCAATTTAGAAAAAAATGCAGCTCCTTTTAACTTTAACTGTTCAACAGAGTATCAATCAGTGGGAGCGGTTAGTGTTCCCGTTGTATCGCTTGGTTGGGATACCGCATATTGATACACAATCTTATATCATCTGTCCCCTTGGGGACAACCACCATAGGTGATATCTAATCAGAGGGTCCGCAGACGGGTTCAATAACATCAGATCTAGCATCTGCTGAATCTTTTGGTTAACCTTCTCTTTCATTGCTACGGGTATTCTAAAGTATGCAATCTTTCTGGGAGGAATACTTCGATCAATAGATAATTTAACTTGAACGTTTGGGAATTTAGGAAACGCCTTTCCGTCTTGAACATGTTGATCTTCCAATCCAACTATCAATACTTTGAGAGTTTCAGCCGTAGCCTTGCTGAGCAGCGACCTTCGTGTACCGCGGATAACAAAAAAATCAGCATAGCACTTTGGCTTGGTTTCGTTGATAGAGATCCATGCTTGAAAAGTAGTCAGCACTTGTAGAGGTTCTTGCGATGCGTATGCTGTAAACTGCCGGTTACCTTGGAACTGCTTCTTAGAAAGACTAGCATTATTTTTCAAAAGAAATTCCCAAATCTGCTCAGTAACAGCGTTAATAACCGCACCCGAATCTATCAAGAACTCCACTGGAACTTGGCCAATGAAACACGTAACGGTACCATCGTTGGTTGCATTTACCTGGTAAAAAAATAAAAAAAAAATCAACGAAATTAGCAAAAATTTTTCTTTGTTTCGGTTCACATATGATTTAAATCAGATAAGAAGGAATAAAACAATAGCAATTATGCCAATATCTATCAAAACCTCATCAGGCATAAAAGAAACCAAACCAATTTGAATAATTATAACAGATGAATTTGGGTTATTATCATTCTTCCTTAGAATTTGTCTCGTCATGCTCATCTCTCAATGCTCTTCGTCCCGATTGTGTCTCCGGCGAGTTCATCCTTCACTGTGTTAGCTGTATCTGATTTCATCCATGTATAACGAGAACCCAACGACGAGTTTTTTCCTTGCGAAGTTTTACTTGCGAAGTGACCGTACCGTCCGCATTTACGACAGTTTGAGTTCCGTGCAGGACAATCTCTCGAATCCCGATGATGATTCCAAGATCCACAACGACTGCATTCAGTTGCCGACCGCTCAGAAACCTCCCACTTGCGTGCGCGCTTGACAGATTGACTGTAATTCTCAGTTCTTGATCCGAATTTTCTTCCCGTATCAAATTTCACTGCTGCTACAATACCAGCCTCAGAGCGGAATGGTTGCGATTTTTCCTTTTGCTTCAATAGTACTTCTCGATTCACAGCATAATTGATCAACTCGTCTAGGTACATCACGCTCTCTAAATCCTTGTCTCGCACTCTTTCGTCGAAGGCATCGACAGTAACTTGCTGCAACAGCTCTTTTTCTTCGCGGTCTCGGAAATCGCACCGCGACGGCTGGGTGCGCAGTCTCAAAACGTAACAGTTGAATGATTCTCCTGCCCCCTGTTTGAGTGATGCGCTTTCCCACGAAAAAAGCATTCAGCCGCTTCACTGAATTATCATACTCCGGGAGTTCTTGTGGTGCTAGTGAAACTTTAACTGGGCTTGGATAAATCTCTCCTGCTACCGGCGCGAGATTATAATATATCCGTTGCAATCCTCTGCCACCTCGAGCAAGCATAAACAGCAGTTTCTGAGTTTAATCCACTGATCCGTCTGCTATTTGAGTTGTTTCCTCTGTAACCATGTCCTCTTCCAATGCCAGTAATCTAGATTTCCGCAACAACAGCTTCAATTCCTGCTCCTCTGCCAAATGTAAAACAGCGCTGCAAAAATATACTTGCTCTGCGTCTGCACCGTAAATACGTCTGCTGCGGTCAACTGCTCAGCTCTCTATGGTAGGGTATGCTTTAATTCTTATGCCCAAACTGTGAGTGCGATATTTAGCAATTTTTCTAATCTATCAAATTTCTTTCTCTCTGTAGTCTTCACTAGGCTTTATTAATATATTTCCTATTTTAACCCATGTTTTTCCAGATGCCATTGAAAGAGCGGTATGGTGTTGACATCACACCTCTTAATTATGTGCCAGGTGGAAAAATAGAAAAATACTTAGGAAATTTGGATTTTTTTTTCATCCGAGAGTGTACTGCGGTTAAAGAAATCGGTGGTATAAGTGGATTCGTACATAGTTTTATTACTGATGTATTAGCTGTAATTAGAGCTCATGTCACTGCTCTTGGTGGAAATGCAATGGTTGCCTTTTTCATGACCGAGTTAATCCTTGTTGACAATTTACACAAGAATCAGGTAAGGTTATAAACAAAATATTAAAAATGATCGTCATTCGTTGATAACAGTTTACATATTATTTCCAGGGCCAATGTTTGATGAGTGTTGGAGGAGATGTAGTTTTTGTCTCCTATTTTAAAGACGACTAATATGATTTGGTTGTGATTTTGTTATTCAGTCTCTAATTAGTTATTTTCCCAACCGCAGGAAACACATAGAATCACCATGGAATTGTCATCTAAAAGATTTATTATCAGAAAAAAAACACACCTTCTCTTGCACTTGCGTGTCGTGCTTGTAGAAATAATGAAAGTCATCGAAATAGGCAATCTTATTTTTTATGAAATAGTCTATCTATGAACTCTATGACATTACATTACATCTAATAAAGTGCAACATAATTTCTTTCTTTCCCATTTCCCAAAATAAGAAAAAGTATTTGCATAACTGATTTTGCTTTTGTCGATCAATTTCACTTAGGCGACATCCATAAGTACGTCACGCATGTAGGGGGAAGAGGAGGTTAAGAAAACCATGACGAATTGTGTTGTAGGGGGGAGGGCGGCGTATAACGTTGTGTGACGTCACATGAAAAATATTTAAAAATGAAAAATTGACTAGATAAATGGTTTAGTTTACCTCCTTCATATTCACAACCTTTTGGTTAATATTCAAACTGAAGCTAATTAGACACACACAATAACAGCATAGGAAATTCTGCTTAAACTAGTTGCTCCAAGGCAACAGCGAAAGTCATGATTCCTAAAATGGGTCTGACGCAGTGTTGCCATATTTTCATCTGTACTGGAAGCTGTAAAAATCATGTTCATTTGTACTATTTCGTCAAAAATCGGTTCCATTGGAACATAGTTGTTTAGTTTGTAAACCTGTGATAAAACAATTCCAACGACGTTCGTTCATTGTTTTGAGAAAACTGTGACTGCATTAACTCCGTTTATATTGGTTCTGAACTACTAGCTCGCTTGTCATTGAAACTTTTAGATTGCGAGATCGCGTTCATTGTGTCGTTACTGAGTCTGTCAACGTTTAGTCTGATTCTTTTCTAGCAATTTGCAAAATCTGTACTTGTCTGTACTTTTTCACAAAAATTCGGCAGTAATGGTCTGACGAGCTCGAGTTGGTGCATAAAAAAACCTAAATTAATCCACCTAGCGGTCAGACCCTGCCTTCCTCATTTAAACTTATTATTTGTAAAAATAGATTTACATGAACGCTTAAATCCAATAAAGGTATATTCACTCTTTGGGTTCTAAAATATTGATGTTGTAATTGAAGTATAAAATATGAAATTCGATGTAACATTAGTGCTGAAAAAAGATCGAAATAAAAGAAATGACTCTTAATTTCGAACAATTTAATCACGAGCGATACCGGGAACGTTCAAATAGTACGATACCACATTTAAATCATGTTGAGGCCACATATATTGATCAAAGCAGGTATAGTTTTAAATAGTCTTTGAATTTCTTTTCTTTCCAAAACTTTTGAGCCACATAGCAAATTGTTATGAAGTTTGTTATTTGTAAGTTTGAGAGATGACTCGTTCGTATGACACTAGTTATGTTCAAACAAGTCGTGTAATCTTTGAGATAATAGACTTTCGTTGTTTCAACAATTTAATACATAACGGTTGCTTAAGTTCGATTACAACTTTTGGACCGTGGCACCCCGGGAATGGCACTCGAAAGGCTCTTTACATCGGATTAAATAAACGGTCCCGATTGCAACTAATTGAAAGCTATTCATTCACGACACGTTAAAACGGTACAAAAACTGTAATGGCCGGACAACATTCTTTTCATCTATTCGCATTTCCAGCATCGCACATGACAGCTATGCTGCCGTGGCGAGTCCTGCGACTTTGCGCTGCGTCGGTTGACCGAGAAAACAAGCGCAGCACAACAGGGTTGTCCACATCTCCCCTCTTAATAGAGGTGGTACGGGTCGAACCTTAGCGGCGGTCTTCGAATCCTTGAAGAGCGCCTTGCGAGATTTGCCACCGGCTCCACTTCGATAGCAGACTCGAATTCACTTGATGTTGTTGATAACGTTGAGCCAGACGGGACAACGGCCGAGAACTCATGGCGTTGCGTAGACGTAGCACGAATCGGACCAGAACCTTGCACGGTTCCCTCTGGACTATACAATGGTACTGATGGAGGCGAAGGCGACCGGTGCGACGGCATGGGCGTAACCGGCGACAGGGCCGGCGTACCTGGCGATAGTCTTGGAAGATCCCAGGCATCCAACAGTATGTCGAGCGGTAGTGAATGCTGATTCGAGGCAGTTTGCTCAGCGGATTGCTTCGATGTCGTGGTAGCAGCAGAGCGACTCCGAAGTTGGTTGACATGAGAGCGTAACATTCGTCGATCTTCGACCCACACGTTGTACATCACGTTTCCTATCTTCACGATGACGACACCGGGAGCCCATTTCCAACCATTCTGACCATAGTTTAGCGTATACGTGGTCGTTTTGGCCGAAGGTCCTCTGTTCCTTGCGGTTGTCGTTCGTTGGCACCGGAGCATGTACCGATGGTGGACGCAGAAGCTCGAGGCACGTCCGGATTTTGCGACCAATTATGACCTCGGATGGCGACTTATGATCAGGCAGGGCCCGGTTGGCCGTGCTTCGGTAAGTTAGCAGAAAGATGTCCAGTGCTTCTTGGATGGATTCTCTCCCCTCTCTGATTTTCTTGACGGCCCGCTTGAAGGTGTCCACATATCGCTCCGCTTGGCCATTCGATTGCGGATGAAACGGGGCTGTCGTGACGTGCTCAATGGCATTGGAAGCGCAGAAATAGGCGAATAGTGCGCAGGTGAATTGAGTACCGTTGTCGCTGACTAAAGCTTCCGGCATACCTAACCGAGCGAACAACCCCCGCAGGATGTTACAGGTCACAGCAGTGGTGATGCGGGTCGTTTGAATGATCAGGCCATTTGGAAAACGAATCGATAGCGAGTAGGTAATAGTCCCCTTCGATTGGAACGGCAAAGTCGATGTGGACCGGTAAAGAGCGAGGAGGTGATCGAGCAACGGACGCACACTGCTGGCATGCCCTCACGAAGCTGGTAATGTCGGTATCCATACAGGGCCAGTAGACGTAGCTTCGAGCGATGGCCTTCATACGCTGCATGCCGGGATAACCACGATGAAGCTGTTAAAGGCACCGCTTCCAACGAAGCGACGGGATAACAAGTCGTTTGTTAAATAAGAAGCACCCATTTACCACAGAGAGCGATTCTTGGCGAGATTGGAACTGGCGAAGCTCAGACCTTCGAGCTGTAACTGGGGCCAGCCGTTCTGGACGTAGCGGTGGACTTGGCGGAGCAGTGGATTTGCATGGGTGCTTTGCGCAACGACTCTGAAATTGAGAGGCAACACTTTAACCGTATTAGATACTACCGACCTAAGATCCTCTTCCAGAATGAGGCTCGCGATGACGTAGTCCTCCTCAGGCTTGACGTGTTGATCGATAAGGCGGGAGAGCACGTCCGCTGGTGGACACGTACTCAATCTCGAAGTCGTAGAGCAACAAGGTGAGGGCAAAGCGTTGCAGACGATTAGCGGTGTGTACAGGAATCCCCTTCTTGGAACCGTAAATGCGTAGCAGCGGGCGATGATCAGTTTGAAGTCATAGTGCCGTCCGAAGAGCATCTTGTGAAACTTCGTGACGGCGAAGATCATGGCCAAACCTTCACGATCGGGCTGGCTATAACCTTGCTCTGCCTTCGTGAGTGTTCGAGATGCGTGTTGAACGACCTTGATGGTGCCATCAGGGAACCTGTGGCTAATGGTAGCCCTGAGACCAACGGAAGAAGCGTCAGCAGCCATGATGATCTCCCGCCTTATATCGTAGTGCGTGAGGAGAAGATCCGACGAGAGAATCCGTTTAAATTGGTCGAAGGAGTTTTGGCACTCTGAACTCCAGTGAAACTTTACATCCGACTTGAGAAGGTTGTCGAGCGGATAGCGTAGCATGCGCATGTTGGGGAAGAACTTCCTATAATAGTTTATGGCCCCCAGGAAAGAGCGCACACCGGATACATCGGTTGGAGGAGGCAGCCTAGAAATCGCCTCGATTTTGGCCGGATCCGGGTGTAGCCCACGGCAATCCACGATGTGCCCCAAGGATCGGATTTGCTGCTTGCGAAACGTACACTTCTCGACTCGGATTGTGAATCCAAATTTTTTTTTAGGCTGTAGAATCTTCCGTAGGTTGTGCTTGTGCTCCTCCTCCGTTTCGCTGCCGACGGTGACGTCATCGAGGTAGCCAGAGGTGCCTTTCAGTCCGGCTAGCATTGCGTCGATGAGCTGTTGGAACGCACCAGGTGCAATCTTCACCCCTGGAGGAAGGCGGTTGTAGAGGTAGAGGCCACGATGTGTGTTGATTTTCAACAAACTACGGTACTGCTCGTCGACTTCGACCTGCAAAAAAGCATCGGACGAATCTATCTGGCTAATGATCTTACAGTTTGCCAGCTTGGCAAAGATGTCGTCCGGAAGTGGAAGTGGATACTGCCGCGGTTGAAGAGCTGAATTCAGACCCGTTGAGTAGTCTCCGCAAATCCTGATGGAGCCATTGGCTTTGCGGACAACGACGATCGGGGCGGCCTAATTGGAATAATCGACCGGAGTGATGACGTTCAACTTCTCTAACCGGTCAAGCTCTTGGTCTGCTTCATGCATCGCATATGCTACCGGACGCTTCGGGCAGAAAACGGGTCGAACGTGTTCTTTGAGCTCCAACTTCACTTTCGTTTTGGTGCCGAGATTCTCGCGAAAAACTTCAGGAAATGACGATTTGAGTGCACCCGACGTAGGCGAACCTGTCACAATGCAGCAGAAAGTATTCATCGGGACCGACCAGAGATTGAAGCGGTCTACCAATCGGAACCGAGTAACTGAAGTTGATTTTGGGTCTCCGATAGTAACGTCGCACAGTGCGTTGAGCCATAGACAAAAATCGGGTTTCTTTCTTTTTTATTTGGATGCACCAAGTATTCAGAAGTGTTCACAGATATCTCCTGGGTTGTGAACAAGTATTGGTGAGCTTTGGGAAGCATCACAAATAATAATACAAGCATAGCAAGCGTCAGCGTCCAGAGCAATCATTAGTTTCACATTTCGTGCTAAATTGTCGCGCGTTTTCTAAACGTTGGTAAAACTTAATTACTTCGTGTATTCCAATACAACAAAATGGAAAATAACAATCAAGATTAGTGCAATATATTTCATTGATAGAGAGACTTGGTTTCGTTTGCGTGTATGATTAATCGGTATGATGAGTTGGTGAAGGTATTAATCCTTAAAAAACGCGAACTCAAACTTTCGTTAGCGTTTTAAAAAAAGTTCCACCGAGTTTTTCTATAAAACATACATCCAAAGTTTGCTTGAAGTGTCCTCTACAAAATATATAAAAATTAGCTGCAACTTCCTGCAACTCTGAGAGATTTTTTATTTTTCGTATGTCAATCCCGATCGCTCGTGAAGCGGCAGATATTTGAAAAGTGGTTTAACTGCAACGCAAGCAAAAGAACATCATGTGTATTTCGATTTTGTCAAAATCGTGTAGTTTTGATTTTTGTCCCGTCTTACCCTACATTCAACGCACTGTGCGTCGCACTGAAATTCTCTGTCGATCGCAAGAATGCAACCAGATGCCGTTTTCGCTTTCACTGTTGCCAACGATAACGCAAGACCAGGGCTGCTGAATATCACTTTGTTGCATTTGTATTCATTCATTATTGCCGAAGCACAACAGCACGTGGCAACAGTGTATTCACTCAGCAATGGAAACAACGCCTATGGTGAACTGAACTGTTACGAGTGGCTTTTGGGCGAAGAATAGTTATTAAAACGTAATATGATTACCTTCGTGTTTGACTCGTATTGGCTACGATTTACTCAAGTCATCCGAAGGGATATTGAGCGATCGAATGGGAAAACATCGTTTCAGAAGCCTTGTCACTCAAATCAATTCCGATGGATATTCACTGTGAATGGTATTACCAATCGCAATGATGCTTCGGGGCGAATCCAAACGAAAAATAAAAATTGCCGAGGAAGAAACTTATACTGCCGCGGGCTAGGATTTTGACGTAAGCTAAATCGTTTGCAAATTAACAGAAGCGCATTACGCAATCTGATCTAATAGAATCTGAGTAAATATGATGAAAAACATACCCCATTGTCTTAACACGTTTATTCATGTAAATGCATTGAGTTCTAATGCCAACGTCGTTTCTCTTGCAAAATAGCAAAACCCTTTCAAAGTTTTGCACTAAAAGTGACATTGGTACGCCTGAATAGTTTGCCATGCGTACTGGTCGGTAGTCAGCAGCAAGGATATAAATAAAATTATGCACTCCACAAGCATGATACACTATCGTATCGTATGAAATTTGGCGCTTACGTAAAAACGCCAGCCCATCGCAGTATATATATATATATATATATATATATATATATATATATATATATATATATATATATATATATATATATATATATATATATATATATATATATATATATATATATATATATATATATATATATATATATATATCTATATATATATGGCGAAGAAAACCTCTGCCGAAGTAGTCCCACACCCTATTTGGCTAAGCAAACTGAGCATTTCTCACAGATGGTGAGATTTTTCAGATCAATGAGTTATTTTCTAAAACGACGTATGCATTTCGGCATAGGTTTTTTTAAAGCATTGTAGCTCAGAAACATTTGGTTGTATAGAAAAGCTGTTTGAGAATGAGTTATTTGGAAGGAATAATGCCTCTTAAAAAATATACACCGTGACAAAAATTTTGTTTGAATGAAATTAAGGGAGGACCCTACACGCAAAAGTTGAAGTCTTGTACAATCATTGTGTCTTCCCGATTCGCACAAATGTTGCACAGAAATCGCACAATAAATGTGTGAAACGCATAACGCAACAGTTGTACTGCGAATACATTGACATAGAATGAAATCAGAATATGTATCATACACCGACACTTTATTTCTCACGTCGAGTGTATTAGTGACTGCACGCGCTTCTTTCTCAAGCGACGAGAGAAATTTCTCTCTCGCTCGTAGAATTTCCATGTATGTGCGACAAGACTATGCGACGCGCAAGGCGATATCTCGTTGCTTCACGAAATGAGCGAGACACCCGTGCTGTACATACTTGATACCAGTGTTGTTAGTCTCTCACTCATACTGTCGGTGCGTGCTTGCTGCTATTCAGAGGAATGCATGAAGAAGAAAAAGTATATCGAAAGCGTGTGTGCAAAAGACTTGAAAAGCGTAGCATATGTCTCGTCCTCAAGCAGAAAGGAGGAGAAAGGTTTTGCTTCTCGCTCGCTTTGCAATGCTGCTTGATACCAGTTGAAACTGTTTGAGTGTAGTAGTTTGGAGCTGCCAAACACAATTAAGAAACGCTAGAGCATTAATTGCGTTATGCCCAACACGCAATCATTGTACTGGTTCCGAATTACATCAACAGTTGCGCTAAAAACGCACAATTTTGTACTGGTTTCGCACCATCCAACTTTTGCGTGTACTCTGCAAAAATACTGAATTTACGAGATTTGTTTTTCTCGGATATTCAGAGTAAGATGAAGTGTTCGGGTATTTTGGCCTCACTTTATTTGCATCCACGATATGCAAAATACATCTTCAAATATGCCTTTAGCCAAAATACCCGAACACTTTACTTTCCTCCAACCATCTGCAAAAATATCACGAAAATTCTTTTTTTCGACCTTCCAGAGTAAGGTCCCCCCTTAAACACTAAATTTTAATTAAAAAAAAGATTTAATTTTCTTTTAATTTTTTTTAAAAGAAACTTCAAGTTATTATGCAACATTTAAAAAGGTCCAGGATGGAGAAAAAAAATCAATTTTTCTATGGAAGAATAAAATAAAATTCTGATTTCAACATTTTTCAAACATTTTGTTTTGAATACTTCAATAGATTCAGACATTTAAAATCAAAATGCTCTTAGTAGTTAACATTTTAAATGCATCGGTTTACGAGTTATTTTGTATTTAAGTTTGATTTTTTTTTAATATGGGTTGGGGAAAAAAGTCATATTTTCTCAATAGATGGAAACACTTAAACATCATACAATACGGAAATTTAGAGACGACAATCAGCACTACAAGTGACGTTTTGACATTGTTGTGGTCGTACGTTTCGGTCTCAAGTTATAGCGCGCGATGGAGTCCAATAAGCCGGAATTCGTCATGTTTTACGTTTTTACTACCTGAGGGATTAAAATGCAACGAAGGCGGCCAAACAAATTTGTGAAGTTTATGGGCCCGATACTGTAACGATTTGCACAGCACTATCTATCTATCTATCATTTATTTAACACGGCACAAATACAAATTAATGTTTGACGGCGCCAATTATATCTGGTGTCTTACTTTCTAAAGTATCTTATAACTAAGAGCTATTTTTTTTATCCTCGCTGCCGTCTACGAGCTGAAAATAAATCTAACTTAAAGCTAGAAAGTTTTTCATCCAAAGCATTGGTTTGTTTTTTTTTATTCTCGCTTATTTTCCGTAGATTTATTTCCGCCAGTGTTGTTGTGCCAATCACCGACGCCCTGAGAGGCGACTCCACCCAGGTTCCTTCGCCCATGCTTTTACTTCCTCATGCGATGAAAGGCGTGATCCATAAGATCTCCCGGTGTCGGCTAGGATTGAATCTAGACCAGTAGGGTTGGTTGTAAGTGGATCACGCTACCCCACAACCATCGACACCTATGTCGGCGTTGGGGTTCGAACCCAGGCGTCGAACGTGGTTGGCGAAAACGTTACCAACTACGCTAGGCCCCCGCCTACGCATTGGTTTGTTGTTTGAAGTTTTTCCATTGCCATAGGCAAGCAACATATGCAATATGTTTCGCTGCTGGGCCAACATATTACGGACTGGCATATCGAGTTGTCCCCCTCGGGCCCTGAGAGTATCGTGTGGGTCTGGTTGCTGTTTCCGGATCCGGGGTCTTAACGTGTTCTTGACGTTTGGTTGGATGTAGGCGGAAGAGAATGGGACTAGACTGGGGCGTGGAAGGATTTCAGGAAAACGTATATGAGGGACATGTAGGATAGGTCACGGCTCGCCAAGACATCACGATAAGGAACAGCCGGGAAACTATTAATTTAGACCTGGCGTCACGGTGTACAGGGCATGACTAATCAACGTGCTCTATGTCGTGATAACCTTCATCACAGGCACAGATACCACTTTTCCTGAGCTCAACACGACGGATATGCGCGTCAAATCTATAGTATTTGGACATAAGCCAAATCATAAGGGACATCACGCAAATGAAATCTCGACCTACATCCCCTTGAACCACGGGTTCGTCGATACCTTGGGGATTATGGAATGAAACCACCTTCCCAGTTCTTCTTTAGTCCATGAATTTTGCCAACTAAATGCGAAAACTTCATTAAAGGCAATTGGTCTTTCATAAAGCCCACTTTAGCCAAAGAGTCCGCTTTCTCATTGTCCGGTATCGAGCAGTGAGAAGGGACCCACGCTAAGGTAATCAGAAACGATTTTTCGGATAAAGCACTCAGATGTTTCCGTAGTTTCCCCAGGAAATACGAAGAGTGCTTAACATCTTTCATCGATCGGAGAGCCGCAATGGAACTGAGACTGTCCGTAAAGATGAAATAATGGTCCGTGGACATTTTTTCGATAATCCCTAGGGTGTACTGAATTGCAGCTAATTCTGCGACGTTAGCAGAAGCAGGATTATGGAGCTTATGGGAGTCGGTTGAATTGTTATTGATGATACCGAAGCCAGTGGACCCATCGAGAAGTGATCCGTCAGTGTAGAACATATTGTCGCAGTTGATGTTTCGATATTTATTGGAAAACATTTTGGGGATCTGCTGCACGCGTAAATGATCCGGGATTCCACGAGTTTCTTCTATCATGGATGTATCGAAAAACACAGTAGAATCAGACGTATTTGATAAGTTGACACGATTTGGAATATTCGAAGAAGGGTTAATATTTTGGGACATGTGAAATACAATGTCATAAAACGGGTTTCAGAATGAAGTTCGATTAACCTTTTAACATTTTCAATCACAGGACGGTTCAAGACTTCACATTTGATAAGTATACGAGAAGACAGGCTCCAGAAGCGGGTTTTCAATGGTAGTACTCCAGCTGTACTATTTAAAAACGATGCTCTGGACTATTTAAACAACCGGCGGATTTTGAGAGAGCTAGGACGGGAGGTTTCTCATTTAGCGGTGACGGAGTTGACGAAAGCCAACCCGTGCGCATTGACAAGACCCTTTTGTCCTTTAAGCTAATCCGGTGAGCCGAACTGGAGTAGAGCAGTCACTTCGGAATGCTAAATAATAATTGCTTCTTTATTGAAAGTTTATTGCTTTTATAGGCAAATGCAATTGCCGAAATGCTTAACTCTATGAGTGTACATGTATGGCCAACTTGGGCTTCTACTGGAAACAGCTGGAGTGACGAGCATCAGAATTGCAACGCTGCATTTTGCGTGCTGTTTGAATCGGGCACCAAGCGTTGCAGTACACTCGCTACCTTGCGGAGTGTACTGTAACGCTTAGGCAACAGGCGTTTAGTTAAACACAGCTGAGTGTGTAACGGAACTTACCTGCGCGGGTCAATGGTTTAATTTAATTTTATTTGTTTATAGTTTACGGTGCCGTACGAAAGAGTTAGTATACGACACAGCTAAGACATCCAAACTCATCGTATGGGTCGACTGCATGCAACCCAAGGTGATACGCAAACAACGATATTGTATTCGCTCCAGTTTGATCAAATGTGTGTTTGCTGCGGAGCGGAAGCAGAAACACCCGTACTCAATAACAGACAATATCGTTGTTTGGTAAAGCCTTATAAGGTCTCCTGGGTGGGCTTCCCACCATAATTCGGTTATTGTACGAAGAAAATTTACGCATTGCTGGCAATTTTTTCATCAGATACCTAATATGACAACCCCAGGTGCCTTTGGAGTCGAACTTGACACCAAGATACTTGTGTACCAAAACCTGAGAAATCGTTTTACCCATTAAATGTGGTTGGAGCTGAGCAGGTTCATGCTTCCTAGAAAAAACTACTATATCAGTCTTCTCCGGAGAGAATTCGATACCTAGCTGTAAAGACCAAGCAGACAAATTGTCCAAGGTATCTTGCAATGGTCCTTGCAAATCGGCAGCTTTGCCGCCTGTGACAGAGACCACACTGTCGTCTGCAAGTTGTCTTATCGTGCATGAATTTGCCAGACATTCGTCGATGTCATTTACATAAAAGTTGTGAAGAAGGGGGCTTAAACATGAGCCCTGGAAAAGACCCATGTAGCTAATGCGAAATCACCATGCGTAAAATGCATGTGCTTTTCGGACAACAAATTGTGCAAAAAATTGCTCAAAATTGGAGAAAATCCTTGTCGGTTAAGTTTACCCGAAAGAATATCAATACAAACGAAAGCCCCCATAATGTCCAAGAACGCAGACGCCATTTGTTCTTTGCGAGCATACGCCAGCTGAATATCTGTTGAAAGCAACGCAAGACAATCATTCGTCCCTTTGGCAAGGCGGAAATTAAATTGGGTATCTTATAGCAGAACATTTGATTCGACCCAGTGGTCTAAACGACGGAGTGTCATTTCCATCAATTTCCGGATACAGGATAGCATTGCAATCGGCCTGTAAGAGTTGTGATCAGAGGCTGGTTTTCCCGGTTTTTGGATGGCGATCACCTTCACTTGCCTCCAGTCCTGCGGTACAATATTTTGCTCCAGGAACTTAATTGAACAAGTTCAACAAGCGCCTCTTGGCAGTGCCGGATAGATTCTTCAACATGTTGAATTTGATTCTATCTTTCGTTGACCGTTATACGATTTTGCATTCTTCGGGCTGTGTTCCAAAGAATGCTCATCGATGTCTCCCTCGACGTCTCGTTTACGAACCAACGCCAGTAACTGCGTTTCATTGCTTTAGCCAATCAAGCTCAGAATAACGTTTAAAGTCGTCGGCCTTTTCCGTATCCCGGAAGGTCAGAAACGCGTCCGGATCTTTGCGTGTAGGCATCGGAGCACTCTTTGTCCCACCACGGAGTAGGAGGCCATTCTTTGATTGTTACGCCAGGATTTTTTTTTTCGATTGGGCTTGTAATGCGGCAAGAATCAAGCCCGTGATGAGGTTGTATTCTTCAAGTGGTGGACGCGGCTTTTTTTACGCGAATTCCGGAATTCACGCGGTTTTTTAACGCGGCACGTATCCCCCGCGTAAAAAGCAACTTTAGTGTATAACAAAATTACTTAAGTTATTTACACAAATTAACATTTGTTGCAAAGACAATTAAAGTACATATTAATTTTACCACAGTTGAGAAAAAAATATTTCAACGTTCAATACTTTTATTGCTAAAAAGTAGCGAACAGACAGACAGATTTTCACAATGATTATGAATTGCATGATTACGAATGTGTGAATATGTTCGCCATTTTGTTTCTTTTGTCGATATTTTTTAAGTTACGTTTAAATAAATACAAATTATTGTTTCTTTGTGTCGCTTGAAAACATCTCAGAACAAAAAATTAAAAGAAAACCCTTTCTCAATAGGAACAATCTTTTCTATTTATTTAAACGGAACAATTTGATACCCTCTACCTGCATCTTCTTGGAGACTGTTTCCGCGTCCTGGCCTAACAAGAGCCAATTAGATAAGCTACGGATCAAAGCAAATGACTAAGGCCGTGGACATACTGGAGCGGCCTGTGCTGTGAAGACGGCTCACCTTGCCTGCGGTAGAATGAACAGAAGCAACCCGCCGGACATGGTCATATATATATGTTAAGCGTTGTTTGACCAATAAATAGTTAATGGGTTCAATGATGGCAATTTCGGTCACGGGTTACTTTAAAACACGTTTTATTATGTCAAAGCCGACGTTTCAAGGATATATTTCCTCGTCCTCAGGGCTTGTTTTGTTTTTGCCCTGAGGACGACGAAATATATCCTTGAAACGTCGGCTTTGACATAATAAAACGTGTTTTAAAGTAACCCGTGACCGAAATTGCCATCATTGAACCCAATATATATATATATATATATATATATATATATATATATATATATATATATATATATATATATATATATATATATATATATATATATATATATATATATATATATATATATATATATATATAAAATGTGGTAAAATTAATATGTACTTTAATTGTCTTTGCAACAAATGTAAATTTGTGTAAATAACTTAAGTAATTTTGTTATACACTAAAGTCGCTTTTTACGCGGGGGATACGTGCCGCGTTGAAAAACCGCGTAAATTCCGGAATTCACGTAAAAAAAGCCGCGTCCACCACTTGAAGAATACAACCTCATCACGGGCTTGATTCTCGCCGCATTACAAGCCCAATCGAAAAAAAAATCCTGGCGTAACAATCAAAGAATGGCCTCCTACTCCGTGGTGGGACAAAGAGTGCTCCGATGCCTACACGCAAAGATCCGACGCGTTTCTGACCTTCCGGGATACGGAAAAGGCCGACGACTTTAAACGTTATTCTGAGCTTGATACCAAGTTTAAAAGCTTGGCTAAAGCAATGAAACGCAGTTACTGGCGTTGGTTCGTAAACGAGACGTCGAGGGAGACATCGATGAGCACTCTTTGGAACACAGCCCGAAGAATGCGAAATCGTATAACGGTCAACGAAAGATAGAATCAAATTCAACATGTTGAAGAATCTATCCGGCACTGCCAAGAAGCGCTTGTTGAACTTGTTCAATTAAGTTCCTGGAGCAAAATATTGTACCGCAGGACTGGAGGCAAGTGAAGGTGATCGCCATCCAAAAACCGGGAAAACCAGCCTCTGATCACAACTCTTACAGGCCGATTGCAATGCTATCCTGTATCCGGAAATTGATGGAAATGACACTCCGTCGTTTAGACCACTGGGTCGAATCAAATGTTTGCTATTAGATACCCAATTTAATTTCCGCCTTGCCAAAGGGACGAATGATTGTCTTGCGTTGCTTTCAACAGATATTCAGCTGGCGTATGCTCGCAAAGAACAAATGGCGTCTGCGTTCTTGGACATCATGGGGGCTTTCGTTTGTATTGATATTCTTTCGGGTAAACTTAACCGACAAGGATTTTCTCCAATTTTGAACAATTTTTTGCACAATTTGTTGTCCGAAAAGCACATGCATTTCACGCATGGTGATTTCGCATTAGCTACATGGGTCTTTTCCAGGGCTCATGTTTAAGCCCCCTTCTTCACAATTTTTATGTAAATGACATCGACGAATGTCTGGCAAATTCATGCACGATAAGACAACTTGCAGACGACAGTGTGGTCTCTGTCACAGGCGGCAAAGCTGCCGATTTGCAAGGACCATTGCAAGATACCTTGGACAATTTGTCTGCTTGGTCTTTACAGCTAGGTATCGAATTCTCTCCGGAGAAGACTGATATAGTAGTTTTTTCTAGGAAGCATGAACCTGCTCAGCTCCAACCACATTTAATGGGTAAAACGATTTCTCAGGTTTTGGTACACAAGTATCTTGGTGTCTAGTTCGACTCCAAAGGCACCTGGGGTTGTCATATTAGGTATCTGATGAAAAAATTGCCAGCAATGCGTAAATTTTCTTCGTACAGTAACCGAATTATGGTGGGAAGCCCACCCAGGAGACCTTATAAGGCTTTACCAAACAACGATATTGTCTGTTATTGAGTACGGGTGTTTCTGCTTCCGCTCCGCAGCAAACACACATTTGATCAAACTGGAGCGAATACAATATCGTTGTTTGCGTATCGCCTTGGGTTGCATGCAGTCGACCCATACGATGAGTTTGGAGGTCTTAGCTGTGTCGTATACTAACTCTTTTGTACGGCACAGTAAACTATAAACAAATAAAATTAAATTAAATCATTGACCCGCGCAGGTAAGTTCCGTTACACACTCAGCTGTGTTTAACTAAACGCCTGTTGCCTAAGCGTTACAGTACACTCCGCAAGGTAGCGAGTGTACTGCAACGCTTGGTGCCCGATTCAAACAGCACGCAAAATGCAGCGTTGCAATTCTGATGCTCGTCACTCCAGCTGTTTCCAGTAGAAGCCCAAGTTGGCCATACATGTACACTCATAGAGTTAAGCATTTCGGCAATTGCATTTGCCTATAAAAGCAATAAATTTTCAATGAAGAAGCAATTATTATTTAGCATTCCGAAGCGACTGCTCTACTCCAGTTCGGCTCACCGGATTAGCTTAAAGGACAAAAGGGTCTTGTCAATGCGCACGGGTTGGCTTTCGTCAACTCCGTCACCGCTAAATGAGAAACCTCCCGTCCTAGTTCTCTCAAAATCCGCCGGTTGTTTAAATAGTCCAGAGCATCGTTTTTAAATAGTACAGCTGGAGTACTACCATTGAAAACCCGCTTCTGGAGCCTGTCTTCTCGTATACTTATCAAATGTGAAGTCTTGAACCGTCCTGTGATTGAAAATGTTGACAGGTTAATCGAACTTCATTCTGAAACCCGTTTTATGACATTGTATTTCACATGTCCCAAAATATTAACCCTTCTTCGAATATTCCAAATCGTGTCAACTTATCAAATACATCTGATTCTACTGTGTTTTTCGATACATCCATGATAGAAGAAACTCGTGGAATCCCGGATCATTTACGCGTGCAGCAGATCCCCAAAATGTTTTCCAATAAATATCGAAACATCAACTGCGACAATATGTTCTACACTGACGGATCACTTCTCGATGGGTCCACTGGCTTCGGTATCATCAATAACAATTCAACCGACTCCCATAAGCTCCATAATCCTGCTTCTGCTAACGTCGCAGAATTAGCTGCAATTCAGTACACCCTAGGGATTATCGAAAAAATGTCCACGGACCATTATTTCATCTTTACGGACAGTCTCAGTTCCATTGCG
Organism: Wyeomyia smithii; assembly: GCF_029784165.1. Classification (NCBI taxonomy): domain Eukaryota; kingdom Metazoa; phylum Arthropoda; class Insecta; order Diptera; family Culicidae; genus Wyeomyia; species Wyeomyia smithii. Next base: position 166,270,708 of record NC_073696.1, on the reverse strand, counting down.
GCTCTTCGTATTTCCTGGGGAAACTACGGAAACATCTGAGTGCTTTATCCGAAAAATCGTTTCTGATTACCTTAGCGTGGGTCCCTTCTCACTGCTCGATACCGGACAATGAGAAAGCGGACTCTTTGGCTAAAGTGGGTTTTATGAAAGACCAATTGCCTTTAATGAAGTTTTCGCATTCAGTTGGCAAAATTCATGGGCTAAAGGAGAACTGGGAAGGTGGTTTCATTCCATAATCCCCAAGGTATCGACGAACCCGTGGTTCAAGGGGATGTAGGTCGAGATTTCATTTGCGTGATGTCCCTTATGATTTGGCTTATGTCCAAATACTATAGATTTGACGCGCATATCCGTCGTGTTGGGCTCAGGGAAAGTGGTATCTGTGCCTGTGATGAAGGTTATCACGACATAGAGCACGTTGATTGGTCATGCCCTGTACACCGTGACGCCAGGTCTAAATTAATAGTTTCCCTTCAGGCCGAAGGCAGGCAACCGGCTGTTCCTTATCGTGATGTCTTGGCGAGCCGTGACCTATCCTACATGTTCCTTGTATACGTTTTCTTGACATCCTTCCACGCCCCAGTCTAGTCCCATTCCCTTCCGCCTACATCCAACCAAACGTCAAGAACACGTTAAGACTCCGGATCCGGAAACAGCAACCAGACCCACACGATACTCTCAGGGCCCGAGGAAGACAACTCGATATGCCAGTCCGTAATATGTTGGCCCAGCAGCGAAACATATTGCATATGTTGCTTGCCTATGGCAATGGAAAAACTTCAAACAACAAACCAATGCGTAGGCGGGGGCCTAGCGTAGTTCGTAACGTTTTCGCCAACCACGTTCGACGCCTGGGTTCGAACCACAACGCCGACATAGGTGTCGATGGTTGTGGGGTGGCGTGATCCACTTACAACCAACCCTACTGGTCTAGATTCAATCCTAGCCGACACCGGGAGATCTTATGGATCACGCCTTTCATCGCATGAGGAAGTAAAAGCATGGACGCCGGTTCGTTATTCAACGGGTCGTGAGTTAGGAACCTGGGTGGAGTCGCCTCTCAGGGCGTCGGTGATTGGCACAACAACACTGGCGGAAATAAATCTACGGAAAATAAGCGAGAATAAAATAAAAACAAACCAATGCTTTGGATGAAAAACTTTCTAGCTTTAAGTTAGATTTATTTTCAGCTCGTAGACGGCAGCGAGGATAAAAAAAATTGCTCTTAGTTATTAAGATACTTTAGAAAGTAAGACACCAGATATAATTGGCGCCGTCAAACATTGATTGTATTTGTGCCGTGTTAAATAAATGATAGATAGATAGATAGTGCTGTGCAAATCGTTACAGTATCGGGCCCATAAACTTCACAAATTTGTTTGGCCGCCTTCGTTGCATTTTAATCCCTCAGGTAGTAAAAACGTAAAACATGACGATTTTCTTGCTTGGTGGACTCCATCGCGCGCTATAACTTGCGACCGAAACGTACGATCACAACAATGTCAAAACGTCACTTGTAGCGCAGATTGTCGTCTCTAAATTTCCGTATAGTATGACCCGACGCGATAAGTATAACACAAAATATGTTTAAGTGTTGCCATCTATTGAGAAAATATGACTTTTTTTCCCCAACACATATTAAAAAAAATTCAAACTTAAATACAAAATAACTCGTAAACCGATGCATTTAAAATGTTAACTACTAAGAGCTTTTTGATTTTAAATGTCTGAATCTATTAAAGTATTCAAAACAAAATGTTTAATGTTGAAATCAGAATTTTATTTTATTCTTCCATAGAAAAATTGATTTTTTTCTCCATCCTGGACCTTTTCAAATGTTGCATAATAACTTGAAGTTTCTTTTAAAAAAAATTTAAAGAAAATTAAATCTTTTTTTTTAATTAAAATTTAGTGTTTAAGGGGGGACCTTACTCTGGAAGGTCGAAAAAAAGAATTTTCGTGATATTTTTGCAGATGGTTGGAGGAAAGTAAAGTGTTCGGGTATTTTGGCTAAAGCATATTTGAAGATGTATTTTGCATATCGTGGATGCAAATAGAGTGAGGCCAAAATACCCGAACACTTCATCTTACTCTGAATATCCGAGAAAAACAAATCTCGTAAATTCAGTATTTTGGCAGAGTAGGGTCCTCCCTTAATTTCATTCAAAAAAAATTTTTGTCACGGTGTATATTTTTTAAGGGCATTATTCCTTCCAAATAACTCATTCTCAAACAGCTTTTCTATACAATCAAATGTTTCTGAGCTACAATGCTTTAAAAAACCTATGCCGAAATGCATACGTCGTTTTAGAAAATAACTCATGGATCGGAAAAATCTCACCACCTGTGAGAAATGCTCAGTTTGCTTAGCCAAATAGGGTGTGGGACTACTTCGGCAGAGGTTTTCTTCGCCATATATTTCTCATTAAAATAAAGCAAATATTATGACAAAGAAAACCCCTGACGAACTAGTCCCACACCCTACGTGTGCAAAGTTCCATTCAAATCAAAAATGGTCGATATTCGACCATAGGTCATTTGGTGCGATTTTGCTCGAAAGTAAAATTGAAATATGTTCTATGATTTTATTTTATTTTTATATTTTTTTACATGTTTTTCTCGTCCGAAAAAAATGTTTTGCGTGCAAGTTGTATTGACTTGCACGCAAGTCCTTGCGCTTTTAATCGCGATTTCGCAGTATTCCACAGCAGACTATTTCATTACAGAATGCAGAGATTTCATGGGTGCTCAGCAAGTAAAAAACCAAATTACAACTCAACAACACGGCTTTTATAAAGGCCGATCAACTACCACAAATCTTTTGGAACTCATGACTTTCACTTTGACTGTAATGGACAACGGCAACCACGTAGAAGCTCTTTATACGGACTTTAGCTAGGTATTTGACAGCATCGACATACCTTTATTGCTCTTCAAGCTCGAAAAATACGGAATGGATACAAAATTTTTGGAATGGCTGCACTTAACAAAACGAACACAGATAGTCCGATTTTTGTGCCGTGTCAAATAAATGTTGTGAAAAAAAAAACAGATAGCCCGATTTCAAAATTCCTTTTGAACCCCAATAGAAGTAATTTCCGTGGTTCCTCAAGGTTCTCACCTGGGACCTCTTCTCTTTATATTATACGTGAATGACATTTCCTTTCTTCCTAAATCAATACATGTGCTTGTATATGCTGACGACATGAAGCTCTTTATAGAAATAATCAATGCAGAAGACTTCGAAATATTCCAGAATGAAATTTATTTATTCTACACTTGGTGCAACAAAAGTCTATTGCAACTCAACATTAAAAAATGTAATTCAATAGCCTTCACAGACCTTCAACAGACATTTTCTTAGGAAACCAATCAGTAGAAAAATGCAAAATCTTAAGGGGCCTAGGCGTAGTCTTAGACTCCAAACTTACATTCATGGAACATTATAACACAATAATCAACAGAGCAAATAGTATGCTGCGCTTTATAAAACGCTTCGGCCATAATTTTCAAGACCCATATGCAATCAAACTATTATATATTACATACGTCCGACCAATTTTGGAACACTGTAGCATTGTATGGAATCCCTATATAGTAACACATGAAGAACGCATTGAATCTGTCCAAAAACAATTTTTTTTGTACGCGCCTCGTAAGCTTAATTGGACAGCATTTCCCTTACCATCATATGAAGCACGCTGCATGCTTATAGACATACAAGCACTTGGAGAACGCCGCGATCTTTCAATGCTTTACTTTATCAATGACATTACTTTTCAACGCGTGCAATCTTCTAAATTACTATCGCAACTAAATTTTTATGCACCCAGTCGTCAATTAAAAAATCGTAAGATATTTTCGGAAAACTCGCACAGAACTAACTACTCAAAAAATGGCCCAATAAATCGCATGATGCGTCACTATAATCAGCACTGCGAAAATATCGACATCACTATGGGCAGAAATCAAATCAAAAAACGACTAACTACTGTAAATAATGTATAGAATATAAGAAAACATTGTCTTATTGTAACTGTACTCTACATTTGCTTGACGAAATAAATAAATAGAATCTAAATAGAATTCCACCCCTGTTAATGTTATAGCGCCCTATAAAATTCTCGGATTTATTTCATAAAGTAAACGATAGCAATTTCCCTCATGGCCATAGGGGTTTTCTTGGGAACATACCCCTGCTCATTTTGAATAAATCAACATGAAATGAGTTATTTGGGAAATATTGTAAAAAGATATCACAAGAAAGAGCAATCTTTGCGGCTCAACTTGACTTACGTTAGCTCAGACAAATCACCTTAAATCCTAAAACGAATGGTCAGTGGCTGTGGTGTTAGGGCTAAGTTGCAGTTCTCTTTCCGGGTTAATACACCCAATTTACACTGTGACCCAAACACTGTTGTTGGCACAACAAAGGAAAAAAGACGTTGATGGAAAATAAACAAGAAAAATATAATTCCAGCGTTCACAATCGTCATTGTTTTTGAGGTGTAGCATTTTTGGGCTTATTATTATTAAGGGATTGATGAAGTCTTCGAAAATTTATCAATTTCAATAAGAGGATACGGAGAAATAATTAAAACACACACACGTTTTTTGTTTCCATATAGTGTTCCGGTAATGGAATATACATATTTACATAAGTTTTATTTCTAAAGCAAAATCACATCGAGGGCCTTTCGTTATATATTGTTAATTAAACTGTATCGAAGTTAAAAAGATATGTGAAGCATATATCTTCAAATAGCATTTCATCGGAAAAAAAGTAATGAAGCTATCATATTGAGCAATGATAAAAAATCAATATAACTTAAAAAAATCTTTTGAACTTAATAAATCGTATCATTTCCTATGTGCTATAGTTAACGTTTCCTTCCGAATCGTAAAAACACGTGGTCTACGTCAGTCCGTTTGCCATTGTTGCTTGGAATCAGCAAATCCTCCCCCTGGTATAGAAGCGCTGTAAGCAGAACAATATAATCTGTTGTAAGTTTGTTGAAATTATCCTATTGATAAAACTTATTTTCAAAGAGCACATTGAAAGTATACAAGCAAAGTGTATCAAATATACGAGATGTTTATATCCTCTCAATTATAGAAATTCCAAACTTTGTTTAAAGAATAAACTTTTGATTTACAAACAAATTTTTAGACCAGCAATGCTTCACGCTGTACCGATCTGGTCAAGTTGTTGTTTGACAAGGAAGAAAACGCTTCAAAGGATTTAGAATAAAATTCTGAAAATGATTTTGAAGCGTCCTCCTTGGTTTGGTACACTCGAATTACATAGACTTACTGGTCTATTAAATGGTTAAACATTAGAAGCTATGTCAAATAAAATTATTAACAATTTTCGACAAAAATCGTTGCAATCCTCAATTGCTACGATAAATTCTCTTTATAGCCAATAAGTTAGCAATTAAGTTAGTTGTAATACAGACAATCAGACGTGCCACTCGATGACGATTTCATCGACCAGAAAAATAACGAAAATTTTGAGAATTTGCTTTGTGGGCCAAAATACCACTAGTGTCGCTATAAGCAATCGTGCGCATTCATTACCAAAGACAAAAACCATCAGTAATGCCGCTTGTATTGATTCAAGAAAGCTTGCACACCCATTAGCAAAGAAAAAAAACCGTTTTACGAAAATAAGTTAGTAGGCAATAAGCTCACATGGTGGCGCACGAGTGTAAAGTTTCGAATCAGGACGATGATTTTTCCAGATTTTCGTTCGAAGAGGCACGTCTGTTTGGCTGTGGTTGTAAGTTTACTTCCCTTTCTAGACAAGTAGGTTTAAATCCCTACACTCAAAATATTTTTCACGTTATAATTACCGGAAAAGCTATGTGAATATTTTCCACTGTTATTTTAACGTAGATTTTACGTGATTGTCAGTTGGGTCCATCATGAACTGGTGAGATGATTTATCCTATGCATCTTATGCAGTAGACATATGCATTTCATGTGAGTTTCACGTAGAATTTGACTACCGGTGAAGTGAAAAGCATTTGATTGTCTGATAGGTTCTACGTTTTATACAACGTATAATTTTCGAATGCGGTTTCCCAAATTCTTTAGAGACTAGGAATAGTTTTCAGAAATCATCCAAATATGTTGCTTGATAAGTCGCACGGGCATGCAAAATCGCAAATTCGTAAATGAATTAAACGACATACAAAATGGCAAAATGATATTGCGACATTCGTTGGCGATCACCACTGTTAGCTGCAACTGTTTATGTTCAGGAAATACCTTGCAATTTGCACTGAATCTGTGTGAAGTCTTGATGCCGGATTCTTATGGTTTTTCTAAAGCTCACTTAATGGGAAGTCATCGAGGAATTCCTTTCATGTTCAAAGACTGAGGCCTCTGTCATGGTGAACTGAATCTGTGTGAAATCTCGATGCCGAATTCTTATGGTTTTTCTAAAGCTCACTTATTGGGAAGTCATCGAGGAATTCCTTTCATGTTCAAAGACTGAGGCCTCTGTCATGGTGAACGCGAACGCGAGCGATGGGGCGAGAAACTTGCCGTAGGTGAATAAACAGCTCTCTTTACAGCTGTTCATTTACCTACGGCAAGTTTCTTGTCCCATCGCTCGCGTTCGCGTTCACTATGGCAGAGGTAGCAATGGGCGATATTGTATCGGTATCGGAAATATCGATACTTTCGAGACGATATTTCGATTTTTTGGATCGATACACAAGTGTCCGATACTCGACCGTATCGATACTGAAAACCGCGATATTTGTATCGATATACTTTTATGCATACGGACCAGCTAGCTGACATCGCGCCATGTTACAAGGGCTAACATCTCAATGTGTACACGAGATCACCGCCACTTTTCATACGCTATGTTATGCTGTCTGTCAGTGTCAGTGGAGCCCACACATCGTAGAACCGCTGCGATGTTGGCTGCGATAAAGCAAAGCAAATCGGATAGAGATGCCAGCTAGTTGATACGAGCTGGAACCACTGAAAAGCTGCCACTGTCAGTATAAATATCGCACAAGTCTATTTGCACTAGCAAAACTTAAGCCTGTATAACACTCTTTGACCAAGCGTCTAATATTTGGCACTTTTTGACAGATAAAAATTTGGTCGAAGATAATGATTTGTCACTCTCCAATTTTAACATGAGGCAAACACGGGCAAACAACAACCATGATGTCAAATAAATTTGACCATTATGTCAGAAGGTCAAATATTTGACCATTAGACAAAGAGTGTACTACAGGCTTTAGATGGAGAAATAGATAGAGAGAATGTTGTGAGCCAAACGAACTGTCAAAATCTGAGCCAAACACAGCATAGGGCCAAATTCGAAATTTGTTTTACTTAAGCCACACATTTAAAGCCAAAAAGGAGTGCTCAATAATAACGTGTTCTCAAAAACTTTCAAAAATAGGCATAGCTCTACGTTGCATTATTAAGCCACAAAACTTATATTGTTTCTCTGACAATTGATTAAAATATTGTTTGTTTACATTTATACTCAGCTTAATTTGTTTTTATTTCAATTAATTCTACTTCTCTATTTCTGCGTTGAAATGCATCCACAAACCCCTCAAACGAAATTCAACGTTATCAGAAATGATGTTTGGCTTCGATTTAGTTGGGCCATAACCCAACGAGCGGGAGCCCAACTTAAACGTAGCCCAACTAAACATAGCCCAACGAGCGAAACTTGACTGTATTTTAAAAACAAATATAAGTTTTCTGGTTACACTGTTCAGATAGAATATTTGCTAGCGGAAACTAACTCATGCTTTCCGTCGACACAAGTTAGAGTACAAGTGAAAAAAAAAATTGCAATATTTATTAGTTAGAAAAATTCAGCGGTAGACTTCACTATCTTATTTTCGCTGACATATCTAACTTTATTATGTCATCAATTTCCTCTTAAATTAATATGGAAGTGTGTCAATAATTTATACAAATAAGACGGGAGCTTCACAGCCCATTGGGCCAGTGAATACAAATCTTGAAGATATAAGTTGTTTAATTCATTTGTTTGCCAAAGCTCAGAATTTCTGCATTGCCTGTATGTATTTGTTTGTGAAGTCTTTTGATTCATGCTGCTCTAGAGAATGCGGATAGATACCAGAAAAACAACAAAAAGTCGGCACATCAAATTTTCATTACTGGAAACCACCAAAATTTTGCTGATTTTTGGTGTGCTGTGCTTCCAGCAATCTGTTAAGCAAAATGAAATTTGCTAATTATTCAGTAGTGCTCAATTGCATAAAAGTGAAAAGTCGTTTGCTGCATGTTCGGTAAAACAAAATACAACTTGCTGGTTGTCAGCTATGACAATTTGCTGTTCGTTCAGCAAAGCATAAATCAATTTGCTAGTTACCCGTTTATTCAATGTTTCCGTCAGGCACCAGATTCCATCCGCCAATCGGATCATAGGCAAATTACTGTTGAACTAGAGATGTATGATTATCATTTCAACTTTTAAGTTCATCTAGCCCAACAAGGACTTAGCTATGGTCCCATATTCGCTATCAGCAGCTTAGCGATGATCCCGTACCAGCTGCACAGCGATTTGGCGTGTTTTACTAATGACGGCTTGACGTAAATTTTTTGACATATCAATTCTTTTGCTGGATTCCTGCAAACATTCATTTACTGTTTTCTGTTCAGCAAATAGTTTTGCTGTATTTTCGCGAATCACTGAATCGATTACTGGTTTTCAGTAAATTCAGGGTAGCCACTCAATATCAATTTTCAATTTCCCGGTTTTTCCCGGTTTTCTCGATGATATTTAGTGAAATTTCCCGGTGTTTTATTTTTAAAACATATGAGAAAAAAATCAATTTTCACATGCTTATTTATGCCTTGCAAAAATAGTGTTACAAAACTATGAAAAACATTCCTCCTTCATCGTGTTTAGCTGTTTGCATGGGCGCAACTAAGGGGGGGCTAGGGGGGCTGAAGCCCCCTCTGGAACGTGTTTAGCTCCCCCTAGAATTTCCCAGAGAATGATTGTATTCAATATATATACATTCCATACTACTTATCAGAGCATCAAAATCCACACAAATTGAGATGTCGTCATTCATTGGCTAAGAACTAGTTCTGCACCCAGGATCGATTCTCAACCCTTGCTCTCTTACTCACCTTACCAGTCAGACGAGAGCTGTAGTAACTCGTGCTGTATCAAGTAGTCGCCAGTTTACTCGGTTTTGGGCTGTGTTTCACCAGTTCCCCACAGACGTCTCATCACTCGCAAGTCTCTTTCGATCTGGTCGAGCCATCATGCACGCTGCGCCCCTTAATTTCTTGTGCCGGTAGGGTTGCTGAAGAGAAGTGATTTCACATGGTTGTCGTCCGGCATTCTTACGATGTGACCGGCCCACCGCAACCTAATGTCTTTCGCCAGGCTCATGGTTCATGCGCTGTAGCCATTATCCGTCGTCCGCTTGTGCTCCACCGTAGATAGTCACCTTCTGTTCGCCGATAGGCACCTTCTGTTCGAAAATATCAAAAGGACTTCCGTAGAGGACTACCGGTTATCAGGGTTTTGTAGTTTTTTGTATCGAAGTGGTCATGTCCGATCATCACCGTGATTGGTGCGTACGTTTGTAATGTCTGAGAAGAACGGGCCGTCGTTGAGAACGTGGTCAATTTGTTTTGCTGTACGTTGGTCGAGGTAAGAAGGGACTTTGGACTGCTAATCCGCGGGAAGCTGCGAAATTGGTGCATAGCAGGCTGTGCGGGCCGATAACCGGCTTATATAAGTCTATCCTTCCGTTCATGTCCCCAACGACGATCTTGATATCTCTACGCGAGCAGCTATCGTAGAGTTTCTCCAGCTGTGCTTAGAACGCTTCTTTCCCTGTATCAGGTCTTCCTTCGTGAGGGCAGTGCACATTGGGAACAGTGTAGTTGTGGAACCGGCCTTTAATTCTCAACAAACACAACCTGTCGCCGATTGCCTGCCGCTTTGGTGGTACTGTGCCTTGCGGCCACAAATCCACCGTACCTTCTCTCCTTTCAGGCAAAGCTCCTGGAGCGCAACGATGTCGAGGTGGCGGGGTTCTAGCTGATCCAGCACAATCCGGTCGACATCCGGGCCATTAAGCGATCTACTGTTACATGTACTGAGCTTCTAATCGTCGTCCTTATTTCGTCGGCTGGGTCATTGCCGATTGTTCCGGTTCGTTTTGAATTCTTGATTCTCCGTAGTATGTTTATTTCAGTATGCTGCCTTACTAGGGCTGCGATGCCTAGTCTTGCGACGGAGCTGCCGCCATGGATGTAGCCGGCGAGACACCGCATTTCATAGTTCAACCGTCCGGTCCGGATCAGTCGCTGTTTGAGCCGCCCCTAGCCTGTGGGGTAGACGCGCAGACAACCTGCTCTCTAAGGAGAACAACTACCCCTTCCTGTCAGCATACGACCAAGTTCCCACCGGTTCATCGGTTTTTCCTTGGTTGCTCGTATCCCAGTCGGTACCACGTGGAGGTAGGAATAGGGCATTATGCCTTGAACCACAGTGGGGTCTATTTTATTCTAACTAGTACGGGTGAACTGTTAAAAAGCACTGCCCAGCCGTTTACCAAATCTAGCTCTCCTCAATATCGAATCATTGTTGCTGAAAGAGCTTGGCGTTGACGATGTGTTCAAGATATTCAGTACATCTTCGGAGATTCTATCCCGAAGTGATTTTTTCTGCTTTTACGATACTATTTGAAGCGTCATTAAAAAAGCATATTCAAACTCTTTTTTCTCTTTTTTAAAATGACATACATGAAATTTTCCTTAGTTGCGCCCATGGTTGTTTGTCGACTATAGCAAGTACCTTCATGGTGATCTGCTGCACAATTTTCGCCCTCTTTATCTCCAAATCGTTGACAATCTTTGCCTTCTTGCGCTTTTTTGCTTCCTTCTGCATCTTTCTCTGTCAACCTTCTCTCGAGCTTGCAGTGCTTCTGTATCAGGATGCCAATGAAATGCGTGGGATAAATTCAAGAGTTGGGGCATAGAGTTTTTGTCTACTAGAAAATGTCCTCAGGCAAAACTTCAAGCGGACTTTGGGAAGTAGAGCCTCAGAGTGACCAATGAAAAAAATGCACATGAACTGTCAAGATGCATTTTGCAAAATCACGATCTGTTATTTCAAAACAATTTTTTTTTTGAAAAACTTCGATCCTGGGATTTCAAAATTTTAGAGCTGGGGTCAATGTATTGTATAAGAAATTTTCTCATGGTCCGTAAAATAAATTCAACTGACACTCTGAATAAACAATTTGAAAAAAAAAATAATTTAGCTACTGTTTGTTTTTGATATAGAAAAAAAAATTGAGAAATCTTTAACAAATAGCTCTTCAAGGTGGCGTCTTTCCCCAACAAAATCAAGTAGACAAAAGGTCCAACACAGATTTATTTATTTTTGCTGCTTGTGGTTAAAATCATACCAAAAATCGGGAAGTATAAACCGGGTAGCTCCGTTCCGGTCCGGTTCGAAATAAAATCAAGACTCGAAGTTTCCGGTCCTATTTGACTTTTGACCGGATTCTCCCCGATGCGATGTCGAACACTATTCACAAGAAGTTTCAATACGCCTCCCGCGACGCTGATAACTTTTTGACTTCTTTAAAATCTGACAATATATGTTACGGAACAGTAAATTTATCCACCTGATCAAGCCTGATTTTATTTGACGCCGATCTTGCTGCGAAGTCGCTGTCGACTTTAACTGAAACCAACAACCAGCTTTCCCCTAGCCGGCAGAATCATGCCAGTTAGGTAAACATGAAAAAAAAACAGGGTCTCGTGTTGACATTTCCTCAGAAACTGTTGAACGAATAAAGCGGCAGACATGAAGAAGGATGATTTTCCCGGCGTGAATCCTAATTTCCCGGTTTTCCCGTATTTTTTTCCCGGTGATTTGAAATTCCCGGCTTTTTCCCGCTTTTCCCCTGAGTAAATGTATTTATCAAACATTTAAAAATGATCTCAACTATAGTATCGATACTTCTGGTATCGATACTTTTTGACCGATATTCTGAGTATCTCGATACTTTTGGTTCTTCGGGTATCGATACTGAAGTATCGATACTCTCCGTCGTATCGCCCAATGCTAGGCAGAGGCCTGAGTCAGACAACAGCTTCGCCATTTTGATTTCTGTGTATTTTCGCACGGAGAGTTCACGCGATACTTCATTCTGTTTAACGTTGCCAAGTTGACGAAGATGCTACGTGATAAAACATAGTATGCATGTGATTTTCACGTAGATGTTATGTTTGTCACATAAATCATGCAAAATGACAGAAAATGAATAAGGGTCATTCCATGTCAAGTGTCCGAGGAAATGCATCGACCATCTCCGATTTCGACCAAAATTTGTGAGTCGATGCATTTCGAGCCGGAACTTATAAGTACAAAGTGTTGTACCGATTGGTGGACCCGTCGGCCAATGGGACTGCCTCCACTTTTTGCGAATTTAGCAAAACACCTTTTTTATTTTGTGAATATCTGGACGCTGAAGAGCTACAGGTGATATTGACATATCATTTTGAAGGGTTTTAGATGTAGAATCGAATTAGGTAATCGATTTTTTTCTGCAGTGTTGCCAACATTGCATTTTTTTCGATTCAAAACTTAATTTGCAATTTCCTCAAAATACCCCCCCTTCGATTTTGATTTTGACCATGCCAATGTGTTTAGCAGACAATTTTACATAGGAATCACTTATCAGCAAAAAAACAAAATGTAGCGTTCCAGAGATACAGCATTTTCAAAATTGTAAGATTTTGGATTTTGTCTACGCACGAAAGCGCTTCTACATAAACTGCTGCTATCCTTATGGTATCCTAGCAGGCGTTTGTGTAATCGAAGAGTTGCTTCTTAGAGGAGCATCCGTTAATGATGTAACGCAAAAAATCCCGTTCTAGAATCATTTTCACGAAAGGTTACAGGAGAGTTTTGGTTACACTTTTCACAAGAATCTTCATTTTATTGGTTTATCACATTGTTGAAATTATCCTCTCTCAATTTAAAACCATTTCCTAACAGGCGAATGGTCATGTTTTTTTCTGATTTAAGGTTTGCTATGATTTCAAAATTGTAAACAATGTGTCTAGTCACGGGTGCAGTCATTTCATTCTTGAAGATGGTGTGTTTAATTGGATTGTATTTAAAACAAATTTGTGTCGCTGGAAAACGGTATTGTTTATCACAGCAGCTTACGTGATGAGGTTTACTAGCTACTAAGGGAGCATGCATAAATGACGTAGTTTTTTTTTAATTTTTTTTACCCCCTTCGCCCTCTTCCACCGTAGCATTTCGTCACAAAGTCAGACCTCTATAGATAATTTCGTAGAATTATAACAAACTCCTCACCACGCTCCCCCACCCACACTTCACCATTATGACTTTTTTTGCAAACTTTATTACAAAAACATACATTGTATCATAAATGAAAAGACAAGACAAAGAACTAAAAATGACCATAAACAAACAAAACCGTTAAAAAAAAACAATTAGAATAAATCTAAATTTTTTAATTTCATATTTGCTATGTAGCTTGGCTTGACCCCCTAGCTTCCCCTCGTCAAATTTCGTCACAAAACTGCTAGTCGTTGCATGTTCGAGTCCCGGCTCGGGAGAAGACTGTTATTATCAGTAGGAATCAGTGGCTGCGAAGCCTGTGTCAAATAAACAGAACAGAAAAATTTACCTTTGCTCTAATCCTGGGTAAGAAGAAGAACATAGTCGGATAAATGTTATGATAGGGTTACTTGCTCTATGACGTGCTATGATATGAGCAAACATAGATATTCGGTTATGCTAAAATATTTTGCATGCGTTCGGAGATTTGTTTTAACATGTGGTCTTGAATGTAAATATGCAAAATTATGAAATGAAATCTGAAATCAGCATTTTTTCACGCTATTAACAATGTCACCAGTTGGTTCCAAAATTCGAATCATGGACAAAAGTCAACATTTTAACAAAAAACAGTTTGAATTTAAATACGAAAAGAGTAGCCAAAACTCTCCTGTAACCTTTCGTGAAAATGATTCTAGAGCGGGATTTTTTGCGTTACATCATTAACGGATGCTCCTCTAAGGTACATCTCTTCGATTACACAAATGCCTGCTAGGATACCATCAAAATTGCAGCAATTTATGTAGAAGTGCTTTTATGCGTAGACAAAATCCAAAATCTTGCAATTTTGAAAATGCTGTATCTCTGGAACGCTACATTTAGTTTTTTTGCTGATAAGTGATTCCTATGTAAAATTGTCTGCTAAACACATTGGCGTGGTCAAAATCAAAACCGAAGGGGGAGTATTTTGAGGAAATCGCAAATTAAGTTTTGAATCGAAAAAAATGCAATGTTGGCAACACTGCAGAAAAAAATTGATCACGTAGTTCGATTCTACATCTAAAACCCTTTAAAATGATATGTCAAGATCACCTGTAGCTCTTCAGGGTCCCGAGATATTCACAAAATGAAAAAGGTGTTTTGCTAAATTCGCAAAAATTGGGGGCTGTCCTATTGGCCGAGGGGTCCACCAATCGGTACAACACTTTGTGCTTATAAATTCCGGCTCGAAATACGTCGACTCACAAATTTTGATCGAAATCGTAGATCGTCGATGCATTTCCTCGGACACTTGATATGGAATGACTCATAAGTACAAGAAATTTCACGTAACAATAACGTGAAAAATATTCTGAGTGTACGAATTATAAGTCCTAATTGCGAAAGCAAACAAATCTTAACAATTAAAATTACAATTTTTCTAACAGTGTTGAGAAGTCACCATTTGTGATTGGACACACATACTCATTATTTTCTAATATTTTTTTAATACTTAAACTACTAACAACCCCCCCTTAAAGAAAAAAAAAATCCTATTGATGCAGTTTGCAAAAAGTTCAAGACAGACGGTAGGTAGAAATAATTATTTTTCTTTTAGATTGATATAAAATCAGGGGTATGGCAACATGGTATCTCTTTCTATGTTGAATGAGTGAAGAGTTTTCCCGACTGAAGTGAAAAATATATGGAACTTTTGCTGGGCGCCTGCCTCGGGGCTTCTTTTTTTAAATAAAGCCCCGATATGTTGCCTACTGTCAAACGTGTAGAGTTTAGATAGGGCAGGGCTCGAAGTGGGTCACTTTTTAGTGACTTGGTCACTATTTTCACGCCAGTCACTTAAAAGTCACTTTTTTCATCAAAAGGTCACTAAAGTCACTGTTTCCTGAAAAAACAGTCACTAAAGTCACTTTTTCAAAAATATTTGACAAGCACACTGCCCCTCATGGCAAGTCCGTCCCAATTGCATTTTCATCAATTTTGACTTTATTGGTGGAATCATCACCTTTTTACATCTACTGTCGATAGAACAGATAATTTGAACAGAATACTTTGTTCTGAGGAACTATGAAAAAAATAGCAAGTCGGTTTGTCCCATAGCAAAAATGATCGCAAGTCGGTCCCATAGAACAAATCATCAGAATCATCAGTCCCACATTAAAAAATAATTATGAAGCATGTTATGTTTAACATAGTTCATGGTCTTCAGGGTTAGTATTTGATGTACCAGTTGACCAAGTAAAATTCAATAGGCGGTTCGATCGAATTTTACTATAGTTTCGCATTTAAAACTGGAAAAATAGAACATTTCGTTTCCTATAAGAGAAACCTGATTTCTAGAATCTGTTGGAATCGTTAGTTGTTGTGCCGATATCTTGTTACAGGTAATCACGAGAGAACAAAGCTAATTACATATTTGTGTATTTGAGGATGGGATAAAAATTAAAACCTTATTGTTTGGCAGTTGATTAGCAAGGTCTTTGTATTTTTAGAATTATACAAAGAAAAACTACAAAAATTTATCAATGCTAAGTTTTTACTGGAAGACTCTCGACGTTTATAACTGGAAGATTGCTTTCAGTCTCCTTTTCATGATCGTGCGCTTATTTATGACCGTGTGGATCTTGTGTTTTCTTCAAGCAAAAAATTCCACCAGTTGTTTCTTTTATCTATTTTTTTTTTTTTTGAATGAACAGCATTCCTGCCATCGCCGTTAGGTGTCCCACTGTACTGTTAATTAGAGCATCCAATCAATATTAAATAATACTACCCTCGTATTTTATCCATGTTGGGCCGTGGATGACAATTGAGAAACGCTGGTTTATTTTTTTAAAGAACGTGTCAACAGTATACTTCAATACGAATACCTCTGCACGCTTCTTAGCTTTTTCACAACGTAGTAAAAATTTTAATGAGTAATACATAGAAGGGTAGCCTCCCCAGCTGGTCTCGAGGTACGATGCTGGCCTAACAAGCCAGTCGTCGTAGGTTCGAGTCTTGTCTCGGGAGAGACTGTTAGTGTCAGTAGGATCGTAGCGCTAGCCCCGCAATTGTCCTGTACACTTAACGGTTGGCTGCGAAGTCTGTGTATAGTATAAACAGAAGGTCATGTTCAGAATCGGAATGTAGCACCAAGGCTTTGCTCTAGCTCTCCCACACGGTTGTGATATCGGGTTCGATTCCCGATCGAGTCGAGGATTTTTCGAGCTGGAAATTTTCTCGACTCAGCACTGGGGCACGATGTATCGTTGTACTTATCCTACACATGCAAAATGTGCCAAAAAACAATATCGATAACGAAATCTCTCAACCAATCTAGTTGATCGAGACCGCTATTAGCCCCAAGGCTAAGCGTGCGATATTGTTGTACATAGAAGGGTCTATGTTATATTGGTTTCCCTGCCTAATGCGTGAAAGCTGTCCGCCGCCGTCATACATTGACCGCTTTCGAAAAATTTTAGAACAAGTTCCTTCACCTGAACTGATTTAAAATTTAATCATAGAGTTAGATGAAGAAACAAGTGGACAAGTTATACAACCACATTGTTATACATTTCTCACTACAAAATCGTTTAATGATTCTGTGGAAGCACGCGAGAAGGTGATCGTCCAGTAGCTGATTTGTTTCAAGTGCAAGCTATCACCGCACCGGAATCGCTTTGCAGTAGTTTGCTTTTCATCACCAGTCGTAGGTGGCTATGGGACTGGTTTGCTATCATTCTGGCTAGGCATCAAAAAAGTAATCGCATATGGGTCCCAGTTTATGGTTTGCAACATAATTCAATCAAATTTTGGTGTTTATGAACGGGTTATAACGCTAAAGTATTTAATTGACATTGCAGTAAGAATTTCTGTTGATGGACTTGTTTAAAACAGCATAAGAGGGCAATATTGCTCCCAAAGCGTTGCGATTTTTAATTGCTGTTTTCTCATCAGCACGAAAACGCAAATGGGACGGACTTGCCATGAGCGGCAGCACAGCTCTTAGCGCAAATGAAACAGTTTGCAACATTTTAATTTCTCAACATTTTTTGTCAGAGCCAGTAATTTAAATTGAGCGTGTTAATGTTGACACGAATCGAAAGCGTGAGAGAAGAATCAAGCCTAATTTACACGTACCATCTGCCACCGTCAACGGAACGGACCGTGCAAACTTTCGCAGATGCGCGCACAATTTTTTCAAGTTACGGCTAGATTTATTTCAGATTTCAAGCAGTTTTTAGTTTTTCGCGCAGTTTCAGACTCTCTTTAAAAACATCTGGCATCTCTGTTCGTATTTTCGTGTTTCCAGTAGAGTTCTTCCGTCGTTTTATTGATACAGATTAATTTGCAAGTTCGCGTGTTTTACTACTGAACATTTCTGTTTTTTAAAAAAGAAGTTTGTTTGTTTAGAAAAAAAAGCTCCGTTAAGTGATATATATCCCAGCTGTGTAGTTAACAGATCCGTGTTAGTGTGAGCATCACGATTGCCGGTAACGTGTTTTACAACGTCCATCAACGTCCGTTTCACTGCTGCTGCCTCGTGTTTTTTCTGCTGGTTCAGCTCCCATGTTTTAGAACGTTGGTTACAAACAAAATCACCAACACCAGTTTCGGATTATTGTAAGCTTCGATTAAAAATTTCCTTTCGACGTCAATCGATTTCTTGCTCGGTTTTTGGCAAGTGGTTTTGTTTACGGTAAGCGGTTACCTTTTGATTTAGGTTATGTTTAGTAATGTATATTTTTTTAAGGTGCATAGCCATTTTCCGAAAGTCGTCGCAACTTACATTACTTGGGACCATAGCAAATCGTTTTTCCTTTTTATAAAGGTTGTCCTCGTGAGCCGGTTCCGTGTTTAATTGTGTTTTGTCCATAGTTTGAGTGTGAGTTCCGTACCTTGTACAGTTCATCTGCAATAGTGCTGCTGCTATGGGGAAATGCACTTTTCGCATGGAATGGTTAAAAAAAGTCGATCCTAAAGATTCTGTTATTTCTGAGTGGGCCAAAAAACACAACGAAACAGAAGCGTTCTGCACGATATGTAATAAATCTTTCACGATAACCAAAGGTTTTCAAGCTTTGGAGCAACATGCGAGCACTACGAAACACAGGGAAGGATGGAGGCTTCTTGGTGGATCGAGTCAACTACGGCTATGTAAAGATGCGAAGAAAAAGTCAGAATCGCTCAACAATGAGCAGCCATCATCATCTGGTGCATCGATTAGGCAAATGCAGCTCCTAAGCGTACGAGATACAGCAACTAAGGCTGAACTAACATAGGTGTTGAAGTGCATTGCATCAGATTTTCCGGCAACATCTTGTGACGGTATTCGTGATACATTCTGCGTTATGTTTGGAGGTTCGGTACCTGATGGCTTTTCGTTGAGTAGTACTAAAGCTCGTTATTTAGTGACTTATGCTTTAGCGCCTTTTTTTCGAGATCTTGCACTGAATGATGCACGCAGTTCTCTGTATACGTTGTGTTACGATGAGACCACCAATGCTGCTGGAAAAAAAGAACTACAAACGGCTATTCGCTACCGGTCCAAATCAAAATCGCAAGTGGTTTCAACGCATCTTCAAACTTTTTACATCGGCTCTGCTAAAGCCGAAGATATTCTTCAAAAACTAAATGATGCTTTACAAAATGCTGCATTGCCGCGGAAGAATCTCCTCATGCTAGGTGAGTAAAGAGAATTATGAAAAAATGCCTCATACTCGATCAACAAATTACCAATAAAGATTACATAACTTTTGGGTATTCATATCGAGCTCGTATACAAAAACCCAGCCTCAACTCCATTGACGAACAATACACAGTTTACAGCTGGGTATTTGTATACAAGCTTGACATGAGAATCCCTAATATTTCATTATCATTTACAATAAAATAATCTTACATGCTTGTTTTTGCTTCACGGCGTGATATTGGGTTCGATTCCCGATCTGGCCAAAGGTCTTTTCGGCTTGGAAATTTTCTTGAACAGTTTATTGTTGTTCCCAAAGCATGAGAAACATCCAAATAAATTATAGGAATAGAAATATCGCACAGGTTGCCCTCCTACTTAACATACGATATTGTTGTTTTTACTTCAATAAGGGGATTTCTATCCACAGAGTGGTTTTCCTCTGTTGTTTTTCATATAGAACAAATCCAAATTACCAAGTTTAATAAAACAAAATTAACTTGCTGAAACAATTTGTTAATATTTGGCAGGAAGTGATGGTCCCAACGTTAACAACAAAGTTCAGCGGCTTATGAATGACCAGCTTTTTGCGGATCATAATAAGCCTTTGCTTAATATTGGATCCTGCAATATACACACCTTACATAACGGATTCCTTAAAGGTCTTGCGATGTTAGGAGAAGCAGCATCAGAGCTGATCATAGCAGTGTATTACTTTTTCAAGGGCTGGCCCTCTAGGTTGGAGGATTTCGAGAAAATCCAGCGAAAGTTAGGATTACCAACTAACCGTTTCACAAACACGTTACGTCACGGTGGTTGACGTTAGATCAAGCGGCTGAGAGGATTCTTCAACAGTGGCCAGCGATGGTTGATTACTTTACAGTTTTTGTTCCGAAGAATCGAACACCGTTGACGAAAACTTCAGCATATGCAAGAATCGTCAAATTTTTGAAAAAACCAGGAATGAAAGCGGAAGTGCTGTTCGTAATTTCGAGTGCTAATATCTTCACCAGATTTACAGGTTAGTACTTTACCCCTGATTATGAATTCAATTGAAAGAATTAAATTTTAAAACAAATTCAAAATTACCTGCATCTACATTACTTCTCAGATAAAATTCCATTCTCGGTATTTGATACCTTCTTTCATTTGAAAAACTATGTTGCAACCATCTGTTCAGGAACAGGGCAATAGCAACTGGCTCGTTATACCGGTGTTGTAGCTCGGGTTCAACCGGATGGGAGAGATTGCTAGAGTCAATAGAGTCGAGCGCGAGCGACGCTATTTTCTTGTAGTCTAAGGTCGATGACATAGTAAGCCGTAAAGCATCGATGCGATTCGCCTTGCTGTGGTTTGATGTACAACTCTATTTAGGGCTGTATATTACCCTGCAATAAGGAGAATCCGGAGAATCGTATCGCGATGCTTTACGCGCATACTATGTCATCGACCTAAGGGTTCCGCGCAGCACAATTTTCTGCGCAATTTTTCTCAAAAAACTATTTCAACAGTAAATCTCACTAAAACATAATTAGATATTATCTAATTTTTGTACTATCATAGCACATGCTATAGCACACAAATTAGCAGTGTTCTAGAGAAATTTACTGTTAAAAATACATTTTTAGGATGAGTGAGCGGAAACTTGTGCTGCGCGGAATTACCCGCAGTGATGGTAATATTTTCTTTGCTTTTTTGAATGAATTACATATTAAAAAGTGTAAGGGATGAGTTTAATGTCGGATTGTTTTTTTTAGGTTTCTTCCAGAAAGAAGAACCACTTGTTCACTTGATGTATTCAGAGCTCGAAAGGTTAATTCGTACTATAGTAAGCAGGGTATGCAAAGAGGATGTGTGGTCTATTGATGCAATACTACCAAAGGACATATTTGATAATGTTGAGAATTTACTACCCATCGATAATATTGCTATCGGCGATGAAATATCGGTTGAGCTACGAAAATTTGAAAGAAGTTGATAAACTGAGCTTTTTGCAAAATGCCAGAAAGCATTATGTCACTGCTTGTAAACATGTGTTAAATAAATCAGCAGTACGAAATGCCTTCATAAAACACTGCCGATGCATTAATCCATCGAGTCGCAAAGCCAGTCATAGTTCTAATGATATTGTACAAACTGCGAAATCACTTTCGTTGGATATTAAAACTGATTTGCTGATGGATGATTGGAATCTGCTCAAATGCGAGACAGATATGCGAGACAGTGAGAACATGAGGATTGATAGTTACTGGAAGCAATCCTTTGGTGTCAACAGTTGTTAAGGCGGTCTTAACGGTATCACATGGGAATGCTGATGTCGAACGAGGATTCTCGGCGTCAGCAAGGATCCTTACCGACGCTCGAACCTCAATGTGTGAGAAAACATTAGATGCAATGATGATAGTGAAAGGTGCTTTAAAATCTTATAAAAACCAGGCCCACCTTGTCCCTATTCCCAGGAAATTGATTGTGATGGCCAATAAAGCGCATGGAAGTTACAAGCAATATCAAGAAGAGTAGAAAATTAGCGAGAAAAAAGACAATGAAAAGAGAATAAAAGAGCTGGCGAGTTCAGTAGAAATGGAAGAGAAAAAGCAGGAAACAAAAAATCTGAAAATGACAATTGGAAGACAGGAGGAAGAACTAAGGATTCTACGCAAAAAGGAGGACGAGAAAAGGCGAGCTGCGGATAAGTAGGTTTCGAGAAGCGTGAAAATTATTTTTACTTATAATACTAATGTATTTTCATATAATTCAGATTATTCTCGGAAGCTAATGCTCGTCTTAAAAAAGCCATTGAAAACCATGATATGACGGAGGTCGAGCTTGCTCAGGCGATGTTAGAAGGTGTGTCAACCGTTCGGGAGCAACAATCTACACAAAAACGTGCTGCTGATAAAGTACAACAAACCGTGGAGAAAAAAAAATCCCGTCTAACCACTGGCTTTTTTACAAAAAAACGTAACAACTAGCATAAAATACAAAACTGTTTGATGGCTTCGAAGTCACTATTTGGTCACTTTTCAATTACTATAAAGTCACTATTTGGTCACTATTTTTGATATTTTAGTCACTAAAGTCACTACTATTGCATTGCCTAACCGCTTCGAGCCCTGATAGGGCTGCCATCCCCTGTATAAAATCATAGTTTTAACTCTTCCAATATTTTGAATTAAAGGATCGAAATTGATGCGTTGAGCCCTGACTTATTCTTAGAGTACTTTTGGGGGCATCCTGAGGATAAACTGATCACTGTAATTCGCTAGATATTATTAATTTTTGTAATATGTATTCAAATCCTTAATTACCAAAGAAACTTAACTTTCAGTTACTTTACCCTGAAAAGATAAGTATGCATCAAATTGATGCTTGACTTCAAAACAATTGAAAATGCAAGTTTTTGCAAGTGTCAACAAAAGCAATGCAAAGGTTGGTAGTACATTCCGATTCGGGACTTGACCTTATGTTTATTATACGCAGACTTGGCAGCCAACTACCAAGTCTGCGTACAGGACAATCGCGTACAGGCATACAGGACAATTGCGGAACTAGCTATACGATGCTACTCACATAAATGACATAGCATTCATGAGGGGAGGGGGGAGGATGATCGTTTTGTGACAAGCTGCGACAAAGGGGGAGGGGAGGGGGAAGGAGGGTTTTGGTTGAAATCGACGTAGCATATTTTTTATAGACCAATTTTTTTTACTGAAAAAATGTACTCTAAAAACACACCAAAAAATCGCACAAAGCTTTGCAGCGGGTGTTGTCGAAATCTTTATATCTTTGGCATTCCGCAATCTTCTGAAACCTCTTCTAGCACATAAAAAATCGCTTTCATTTTCAACGCACTAGTTTTAGTAGTGAAAATTACAATTACAATTAAATTAAATAGCAGCCATTTTGGAAATTTTTGGAATTTTCAGTAGATACTGTGAAAAACATACCACAAGTTAGGTATTGATTTAGAGAGAGCATTCACGTTCCCAGCTGCCAATAGTGTAATACTCATTTTATTTGCACTCACGACATGCAAAATAAAATTTCAGATATAACTTAATCAATAGCCAAAATACCCGAGCACTTTACTTTACTCTAAACATCCGAAAAAAATCACGAAAATTCATTATTTTTCGATCTTCCAGGGTAGGGTCCCCCCTTAACAACTTTTCTTCTCGTACCAATAGACAAATTTTGCAAAGCAGAAGACAGTTTATATAATTGCGCAGTCGACATCATACGAAATACTGTCACAAATGTATGATGGATAAATAAATTGAATTTATATATATTTATATATATATATATATATATATATATATATATATATATATATATATATATATATATATATATATATATATATATATATATATATATATATATATATATATATATATATATATATATATATATATATATATATATATATATATATATATATATATATATATATATATATATATATATATATATATATATATATATATATATATATATCCGAAATTTTTTAATCTCCCAACTTCAGCTTCTTGAGTAGATGCGGTTCATGCAAAAAACTCATTGTCGAAAAAATTGTCTTCAGACCACTCTGTTCCGCAACGGCTCATATCAATCTGTTCTCTATCTTTTTCTCTGTCCTAACTTGTTTTCAGATTGTGAAACAAAGTTAGCAACCTTTAACAATAATCAATTCAATCAAATCAAATTAATTGGTAAATGTACCAATCGAGAGACACTATTCCAATCACCCTGAACCTATTTTAAGCAGTTTGCATCTGTTTTGCAGGCGTTTTTTTCAGCACCCGAAGTGGCTCCTGAATGTCTGCAATATAGGTTGTTTCTAATGCTGTTTGTTTCTTTGTGATTAACGGAATTTCTTATATTCGTAAGACAGCCAGACAACTCAAGTTTTCGTTTCCATTATTCTTTTTTTTTTGTAATAAAGTTATGTTTATTTAAACTTGTTATTTACAAATACAGTTCAAGTGTACACTTTAGGTCATTTGCGTCTATCCCATTATTACTATTTACAATATATTCTATGTAATTCGTGATAAGCTTCAAAATTTTGGTTCTCACTATTCTAGGTATTCTCGTCATTGTTGGTTTTTCTATGTCCATATAGCTTGCTTTTCTCCGACCAGGTAGGCACCTTGCGATCAGCTGTTGTAGTGTTCTCCATGCGTTGGTCACACGCGGACATTCCGCTAGCTTGTGTTTTAAAGTTTCGATCGATATGTTGCAATGAAGACACTGTTCTTCATCTGCGCGGTGTATGGTATACATCAATCGTCGGTGTTCTGTTTTTCCGTTAACAAACAAGAACAGTGTAGACTTTTCTTGAGACGATAGGTTCCGATTCCGCAAGATGTTGGACCAAACTCGGCGCCAATCAGTTGCTGGGTCCTCGCGTTCCACTTTCGGTTTCTCGATACTGCTTATAAAGTGACGGTATATGTTGTCAGCGGACATGTTTTGTAGAATTTGCGATGGTAATTGAGTGACATGCTGCCGTATTTGCTTAAGGCACGGGCAGTTCGCTGGCAACCGTGGAGGCGGAATGCCTTCGAGAAAAGATTGATAAAACGGCATGTTGTCAATGTCGCGGATGTGTCGGTTAACCAGTAACGCTTTGCATTTCCAAGCTGGCAGATGTAGTTTGAGCCCTCCTTCATTGCGGTCGCGTGCTAGTTGTGCCATTGGAACCCGCGCGGGAATACCTCGCCAGAGGAAAATTCCCATCGTCGAGGTTATTTTTGCCGTATGCATATTCGTCGGTGGTAAAATCGATGCTATATACCAAATCTTGGTCGTTGCGAAGGTGTTTAGAAATGCCACCTTTTGCAACAAAGTTAGCGACCTTGTAGTGTGTAGAAATAACATTCTACTGAATTTCCCTACGAGTGTGTCCCAGTTTAGTTTGATCATCGTCCGTATTCCATTAGCATAAATCACCTCCAGGATCTTAATCGTCTCTTCTGTCTGTAGCCATTGTAAGTTAATTAATTCCCCAGTAGTATCGCCAATGTTAATGGATGTAGTTTTTTCCATGTTTAATCTCGCTCCTGAGACGACGGAAAAACGACCAAAAAGTTCGTAGGCACATTCTATTTTCTCGACAGACGAAGCAATCATGCTGATATCGTCCGCGTAAGCCGTGATGAGGTCGCCCTCACAGACTCGCTCCAGCTGGTTTAATAGCGGCAGAAGATAATTTGCAAATTGCAGTGAACTCAACGGGTTCCCCTGTGCGACTGATCGTTGTATTGCAATCGGGGCCGACGTAACTGTTGATAAGCAGCCGAGCAGACGAAAGTTCTGCAAAACGAGCGAGTAGTGTCACTATCCTCGGATTGAAACCGAGGGCGCACATGTTACCGTAGAGGAATCTTCGGTTGACCCGATCGAACGCGTGGTCTAGGTCAAATGATATTAGCTTACCTCTCTGTTTCCGTGCTATCATTTGAGCAATACGATCTTTGATCGAGAGCGTGGCTTCGTAGATTTTATGCTCCGAGTTGGAGCATTTTTGCACTTTGCCCAGAATTTTGTGCGTCTGTATGATCCCCATCAGCCTTTCTCTGAGTATACGGCATAACAATTTGTAGTCGAAGTTAAGCAGCGAGATCGGTCTGTACGAACGTACGGTATTTCCACTTCTCTTCTTTTTCACCAATACTATGACTGCGTCTACAAACTCGGCTGGGAAGTTTGACTCAAGCGCTTCGTTGATGATCAGATTCAGTTCCCTGTGGATGACATTGAAGGTGCTCATGTAGAACTCTCTCGACAAACCATCGTTGCCCGGGGATTTCCTCGGTGCGCTCGTTTTAATAGCCGAAAAAATTTCCGATGTAGTAATCTCTCTAATGCATGCATTGTTGCCGTCGTCATTCTCTGGTATAACTCTTCTGCATACAAAATCGTCGTCCGGTTCCGTTCCCGTGCCTTCTGCTGCATAGAGCTGTGACTAGTATTGTAGCAGTTGTTGCTCGATATACTGGGCTTGATCAATAGTTTCACCTCTCTCGTTTTGCAGTCGTGTGATAAGTGTTCGCTTCCTTCTCCGTTCGCCCAATTGAAATGTGGAGAGTGGCTCACCGGCTACGTATGTTTCGTTGCTACGCACGAACATCTGCGTGAACAGACGTTGCTGGCTTAGCAATTCGCCTTTTAGTCGGTTGATGGTTGTCAACAAACTTGGATCTTGGTAGTATCTCTCATACGCTCTCCGTAGCTCTTCATGTCGCCGCTGGTATTTGCGGTAAAAATCACCGTAAGCCAAGTTAGATTTCCAGCGGAAGAAGCGTTTTATTTGCGGTTTCGCATACTGTAACCACCATGCTATCCAGCAAGTATAGTGTCGACGTTGCCGGCCGAGAGATGTTCTGCTGCTTGACGAGGTTGTAGAGCGATTCGTTTCCTCTCCTTCTCTGTCTCGCTCGCTGGTTCGACTGATTAAAATAGGCGTCATTGCTTAAGCCGTTCCTTACCATACTTGCAGTTTTGAGCGACGCAACTATACAGTTTGTATCAATTGTGCATATAGTTACTGAGTAATACGAGTTTGAAGGTCGAGGCTCGAAGTTTTTTCGAGGTAACATCTGAGTTCTCTCCGCCGGGAATGGGTTTATGAACCGAAAAAAAAATTGACAGGGTGACACTCTGGCTTTTGGCACATAGGGTATATTCTGCCTTTCCAAAACATTAGCGTTGTCTTGGCGTACTGCGCTGATGCCTTGTCTGACCAAAACACGTATTCTCCATCCGAGTGATGTTTACTTATATGAAGGAATCAGTATTTTCAGCAAACGCTTTTTTTGGTACACTTCCTGGTTAGTGGCCAAATCGCTTGGTTTGTGCCACTGCTTCGAATTTCTCTTATCGGATATTGCGTTGTGCAATATAACCTTTGATCCCAACTTGTGCTTAACCTTGTACATCACTTTTAGAGAAGTAGGGGATTTATCTTTAGTGTAGAATCAGTAGGGGTGTCTTCAAAGTTTATATACAGGGCATTTTAAAGGACATAAATTTGAGAGGCTTATCGATCCTGGCGGTTGGCAAATGATTGGACACGTGGGTCTCAAGTGACCCTACTGTGGTCAATTTTAACTTTTTAGAGCTCTAGACCCAAATTTTCCCCTAAATTTGGTTTCTGGACCATTGTGCACTGGTACTTCAGCGGCTGATATTGACGACTGCAGTATCTTGAGACCTGGTAAGAGACGCAGAATGGGCAACCAGAAAAACACCAACTCGTCGAGCTGAGTCGAGTGATATATGCAATTCGGCCCTTTGGAGCACTTTTATACTTTCGGTTTTGCAAGTGATTGCTATACCTTTCTAGGAGAAAGGAAAAACGCCACCGTAAACCAGCTAATCCAATCTGGTCCAATTCAGTTTTAAATCACTTGAAGAGAATATGAGGAGCGGCCCTGAGGAAATTCAGTAAACATCGAACCGATGCTGCGAAAGATGAATACTTACGCGCCAACGCCGCTTTCAAGCGCCTCAATGCCACTTTATATAAAAACTACCAGTGTGATCTGCAGAATCCCAAAAAGTTCTGGAGCTATGTAAACAAACAACGCCAAGAATCTGGTTTGCCGTCTAACATGACTAATGGGACCATTGAAGTGAACACTGTCGAAGGTATTGCCGACTTGTTTCGCACCCAATTCTGCAGTGTGTTCTCTGAGGAAAATCTAAATGCTCAGGATATCGCAAATGCCACGAGTAAAATTCAGACTATGCGATTATTCGGCTCTTATTATTCGGCCTGGTGATTGAAGCCGGGAATCAATTGAAAACATCAATAGGATCTAGCCCTGATAGTATTCTCTCGTTCATACTCAAACGACGCTTGAATTTTCTTGTTGCACCTTTGGCCATGGTTTTCAACCTATCCTTAACGTCGGGCGTTTTCCCCGAATGCTTGAAGAATTTATTTATCTTCCCCATTCACAAGAAGGGATGCAAGCGGACTGTTACTCACTATCGTGGAATTGCATTGCTAAGTTCTGTCCCAAAGCTTTTTGAAATAGTTATTCTTGGAAAATTAACTCATGATTTTTCGCCCATCATTTCTCTGAACCAGCATGGGTTTATGCCGAAGCGCTCGACGACGACAAATCTGATTACTTTCACATCGTTTATTACTCGAGAAATTGAACGCGGTCATCAAGTAGACGCTATTTATACCGACCTCTCTGCTGCATTCGACAACACGAAAGTACTTTGGCAAAATACGACAAAATAGGAATTAATGACAACCTCCTAATTTAGCTTTGGTCCTACTTGACCGGCAGAACTATGTCTGCAAAACTCGGTGATTTTATCTCGTCCCCCTTCTGTGTTACATCCGGCGTTCCTCAAGGCAAGTCACCTCGGACCATTCCTTTTCCTACTGTTTATGAACGATGTAAATTTGCTTTTCAAATGTATGAAATTATTTTACGCTGACTATTTGAAACTATACAACACAATAAAAAATATTCAAGACGCCCAGATGCTGCAACATGATTTGGAAGCCTTCGATAGTTGGTGCCGAATTAACAGGATGTCACTAAATGTTTCTAAGTGCTCAGCTATCTCCTTCGGTCGGAAACATGCCATGTATCTTCACGAGTACAGCTTACAAGGTACTGTTGTATGGTGTCCTTTCTACAAAGACAGAATTGCGAGGATTGGAGCCGTACAACGCAAATTTGTTCGCTTTACCTTGAGACAGTTTCCGTGGCATGACTCGCGTAACCTACCAAGCTATGAAAGCCGTTGTAAGCGCATCGACTTAGAGCTACTGGAAGCAAGGAGGATTTTGGCTAAGGCGTGTTTCATTGGAGACCTTCTTCAGGGAATCATCGACTGTCCTTTACTACTCGGCCTTCTTGATTTAAACGCTAAACGACGCTATCTCCGTTCACACACGTTTTTAACTACCCGACTTGCAAGAACTAACTATGCTCTACAAACTATAGTCCTATAGACTACCACAACGTGATCTACCACTACTTTCTTCCACGCTGCAAGGGCATTAGAAGCCCGGGGGTACAATTGAGGACAAATTAAGGACGAGGACAAAGAAGCCAGGGGGTACAATTGAAATATTACCAAGGGGTACGCGGACAAAAAAAGGTTAAGAACCGCTGTTGTATTGCAGTATATTCTTGAAATATTCAAGATATATTCAAAAAAGTGATCAAAGTCACCCCAGTTTACGGTATATAGGTATATTTATTTATTCACGTCAATCATAGTATACTACAACTTAAAAACTATTGCTAACATCACAAATATAGTTATGTAATTCTAGTGTTCAATTTTTTTCTAAGAGCATTTCGTGACATCGTTAAATCAATTACTTCACAATATTTATTAAAAAAATCATACTATTAACAGGCCCGGCCATGGCATATTCTGTTCTATAAGAATTTAATACAAAAATTTTTCGCGTTCTTAATGAGCGTGTAGGAGCATAAAAGTTGAGTTTTCCTAGCAAATTTTCCGAACTTATGCGTTGTGAAACTAAATCGTTGACAAAAGTTACCGAAGCAATTTCTCTTCTTTTTTCAAGCGTTTCTATATTAATAAGCATGCAACGCGATTCACAACAAGGGAGAGGAAATGAATTCCAACCTAGTTTTCTTACGGATTCGATTCTATTGGAATGGACGTCTTGATAAGGCGACCAAACAATACTACAGTATTCTAAAATAGATCTAACATATGTAACAAAGAGAGTTTTTTCATTGTGTACGGGTCTACGAAATGATAACTGAACCTTTTTATAAAACTTAGCATACTGTTGGCTCTATTGATGATCGTATTGTAGTGATCAATGAATGTTATCTTAGAATCCATAATTACTCCTAAATCTCTAATTTGATAACACCTTTCTACAACTTGATGGCCAAGAGTGCAACTGGAATGTTCAGGATTTCTTTTCCTTGTGTACACGCAAAAGTTGAAGTCTTGTACAATCATTGTGTCATCCCGATTCGCACAAATGTTGCACAGAAATCGCACAATAAATGTGTGAAACGCATAACGCAACAGTTGTACTGCGAATACATTGACATAAAATGAAATCAGAATATGTATCATACACCGACACTTTATTTCTCACGTCGAGTGTATTAGTGACTGCACGCGCTTTTTTCTCAAGCGACGAGCGAAATTTCTCTCTCGCTTGTAGAATTTCCATGTATGTGCGACAAGACTATGCGACGCGAAAGGCGATATCTCGTTGCTTCACGAAATGAGCGAGACATCCGTGCTGTACATACTTGATACCAGTGTTGTTAGTCTCTCACTCATACTGTCGGTGCGTTCTTGCTGCTATTCAGAGGAATGCATGAAGAAGAAAACGTATCTCGAAAGCGTGTGTGCAAAAGACTTGAAAAGCGTAGCATATGTCTCGTCCTCAAGCAGAAAGGAGGAGAAAGGTTTTGCTTCTCGCTCGCTTTGCAATGCTGCTTGATACCAGTTGAAACTGTTTGGGTGTAGTTGTTTGGAGCTGCCAAATACATTTAAGAAACGCTAGAGCATTAATTGCGTTATGCCCAACACGCAATCATTGTACTGGTTCCGAATTACATCAACAATTGCGCTAAGAACGCACAATTATGTACTGGTTTCGCACCATCCAACTTTTGCGTGTAGGATATAATATTACATTTTGACGTAGAATTACGTCTTTCGGCAACATATACAGGGGACCAGTTTCATTACAGGGATCCAATTTCAAAAACCAAAAACATCGGCAGCGTCACAAAAATTGTCCATTTTCAACCGTTTTAAGCTCAGTCAGTTTCCAACCGATTTTCGTCATTTTTGCAGTAATCGATTGGAAAATCAACCAAGCACCCGTCCAAATGCAGAAAGTTGTAATCTGATTGTTAGAACGATTGTACTATTGAAAATTGTCAAGCCTTGTCGAAACGCAAATGTCGACCTCTGATTGGTCGCACAATGTTTCTTTCCCTAACAAGGTCGACAGAATATACCTAGTTGACTAAGAATGTGCGCTTTGTGTTTTATGTATAATTCATTCCATGATTGTGCCGATACCACACGGACGTTGGTTGCTGATCGTGAAGAAGAAAGAAAAGCCGGGTTTCAACCTTTGTCAGGGCGGATATCGCGCGCTATCTGGACCATGAAGCATTTATGCGATAATTCAATGAAATTTGCAACTGCAGCAACCAGTCTTTTTAAAGTCTACTAAATATATTTTGAAGAGCATAATGAATGGTTATTACTAAATTGCAACTTTGATTGCAGTTTGATGCTGCTGCAATTGCGCAGCAGTGTGATGTATATCACGATTCATTAACACTGTGCATCACAAGCGGTATATGCGAAACAAATCCGATTCCAAACAGAAAAGTTCAGCAAGTTCTGCTCACGGCGCTGAGTCCGTTTTAGAAAATTCATAACACTTCATTAACAAATATGTAACGTCTTTAAGAAGACGGTTGTTGCTTGACATCACAGCATAATTACGACCCTTATATCCGATACGAGAACGGGAACATCTTCCTTCAAGTCGTGCAACACACGATACATGTGTCAACCTATTGTTGCCTTTATAAGGCAACAATAGGTTGACAAGAGGAATGTAACAATTTACTTGAAGCAGCAAACGTACGGCGGTCTGAACCTTGCGGCAAGTGTAATAGTAGAACGTTTGTTGTAATCCGCCAACCAGGAAGCAACCGAAAATGTTTCTCCTTTCAACGAGGTACAACCTGTTGTGACAAATTTCCTGGCTCCTTTGTCGCTTGCCTCTGGTGCCATCTCAATGATGATACATTTGTTGCCAGGTACACAGTTGACGATAGAATAATGCGCTTTCAAGCTCAAATTTCGCTTATATACCGACAAACTGTGAGCAGCGTAGCCCATCCTCTTTTTCACGAACGTAGTAGAATGATATAACTGGAAATAATTTTTCCAGTTATCTCATTCCACAACGTGCGTAAAAAATCTTTGTCAGAGCGGATATCGCGCGCTATATGGACCATGGAGCGTTTATGCGATAATTCAATGAAATTTGCAACTGCAGCAACCAGTCTTTTTCAAGGCTGCTAAATATATTTGGAAGAGCATAATGAATGGTTAGTACTAAATTGCAACTTTGATTGCAGTTTGATGCTGCTGCAATTGCGCAGCAGTGTGATGTTTATTACGATTAATTAACGCCGTGCATCACAAGCGGTATATGCGAAACAAATCCGTAAATGTCAATTTACAAAGTTTTCATCATTACAAACCAGTCACTTCTTACAGCATCTCGATCATACTCATGGTTCATAACAATTTACAGAAGGGGCATCTTTGCCGATTGAGGGTTCCGGCCTTTCTCTGGTTAAACTTCGTCTTCTTACAGTATCATGAAATACAAACAATTTTCATATTCATATACTTGACCATGGATTCCGACGATACCTTCGGAAAATTAAAATTCTTTCTGCTTTGTTTATTTTAAACATTTAACAAGGCTGAAATTATTAACTGTTACTGCACAGTTCAATTGTCTGGTAAATACAACTAATATCAAACATTTATGAATTGATTATACGATTTTTTTATGTTTCTTTCAACAGAGTCGACTTGAGCACATCGATTAGTGCGTTTTCGACGTAGAATTATGTCTTACGGCAACATATATAGGGGTACAAACTGTAAAACCGAAAGCATCGAGAGCGTCACGAATATTGCCCACTTTCAAAAGTTCTGAACTCAGCTAGTTTCCAACGGATTCCGTTTATTTTGAAAGCAAAAATAATATACGAAACAAATACGGAAAAATATATCGCTTCACACCATTAAAATGATTAACCCTAATCGAGTGTATTTCCAAAGCTATTGCAAAAAAATATTGACATAAGCCAGGCTGTCGTAATTCTACGTTAACCTTGCGGTCGTTTCGTATAAACAACCTCTTCCACTTTTTTACGTTGAGATCAAGAAGACTTTTTTTACACCAAATGTAGAAAATGTCAACCTCTTGTTGGAAATGTTGGATGTCTGATTTGTGTTTTATTTCCATGTACAATTTCATGTCATCGGCATACTTTCATACTTAATTTCTTCATACATACTATCAATACTTTGAGACGATTCAACACAAGGGTAACGTCATTAACAAATAAAATGAAGAGCAAAGGGCCTGAATGGGAGCCTTGTGGAACTCCAGATGTCACTTTTACTGGTACAGAAAGGTGTCCCTTATACCTAACCGTTTGTGTCCTGTTCGTCAAATAAGATTCAATCCATCAGAGTAGGCCTGACTCAAATCCCAGTTTTTTTTTTAATTTGAACATAAAGCCCTCTTTAGAGTTCCAAGCGAAGTGAAAATCTCATAAAAAATTGTCATTTTTTCACGCTCGTGAAAAATGCAACCCGCAAAAATTTCACTTCGCTTGGAACTGTAAACAAATGCGATCCAGCGAAATCGAAGGTTGTGGATCTCATCTTTTTCACTTGGGTTTATTTTTTTCACGCATGCAAACGCTAGTGAAAAAAGTAGCAGCAAGCGAAAACTTGTGGCGTTTCTATTCTGTCAGTTGCAGCTAATTTTCACTTCGCTCGGAGTGTAAACTCGTGAATTTCGCTTAACTTAAACTATAAACTGCAGGCTGGTGAAATACCTGCGTGTTCCACAAACGGGTTTTCACAACAGATTTCGCAAGCGAAAATTTACATTTTTTCATTTGTCAAATTTTTCATTTCGCTTGGAACTGTAAACTATGCTTAAGCATGGAAATATCTACTCTGTCAAAAGCTTTACTAAAATCCGTGTATAGAGTTTCCACGAAGTTGCCTCTGTCCATAGACGCAAGAGAGAAATCAACAAATTCAAGTAAGTTGGTAGCCGTAGACCTTCCTTTGTAAAAACCATGTTGGTTACACGTTATGCGGTTGTTTACCTGATTAAATATTTTTTGGTTTACGATAGCTTCAAAAAGTTTGGGAATACAT
The DNA here is from genome assembly GCF_029784165.1 of Wyeomyia smithii. Taxonomy (NCBI): domain Eukaryota; kingdom Metazoa; phylum Arthropoda; class Insecta; order Diptera; family Culicidae; genus Wyeomyia; species Wyeomyia smithii. The sequence continues at coordinate 166,236,686 of NC_073696.1, read as the reverse complement.
GATATCATTGCCACGGTAAATTTTGATATCAGATCTCATACCTGACTTAAAAATCGGTATAAGAAAAGATTTTTTCCAGGCTGATGGAAATTGTCCGGACGTAAGGGATAAGTTGAAAAGCCAAAACAAGGGTTTTACGAAAGCAGGAGCAAGATTTTTCATAAGTGAAATTTCATCTGGACCAGGACCTTTTGAAGCGTCCAGTTCTTTTAGTGTAGCGAGGATTTCTTGAACAGTTATTTGTTTAACAGATACGCTATTTATTTGTTCATGCACGTGCGAGAAAAACTCAAAGTCCCTGACTTGACCTGACGTCGCTATTTTTATAAACGGTTTGAAAAAAAAACTCGCAAACTTGTTGCAGATTTGCTTTGAGTCAGTACTGGCAAAGTCTTCATATTGCATGCGGGATGGGAAGTTATTAGACTTCATTTTATCGTTTACAAATTTAAAAAACCTAAATAAATCCACCTAGCGGTCAGACCCAGCCTTTCTCATTCAATTTTTTATTTGTAAAAATAGATTTACATGAGCGCTTCAATCCAATAAATGTATATTCACTCTTTAGGTTCTAAAATATTGATGTTGTAATCTTTACATATAAAAATGCAGTCCGGTCTGTCTGTCTGTCTGTCTGATCCATATAGGCCCTAAAACTACCGAACCGATCGACGTGAAAATTTGTATGTAGGGGTTTTTGGTGCCGATAAAGGTTCCTATGATAGCTTGAGACCCCTCCCTCTTCTGGAAGGGAGGGGTCCCATACAAATGAAACATAACTTTCTACACAACTCAAGAACAAACCAAGCAAATGAAACCGAATTTGGCATGTGGATGTTTTAAGGGGTAACTAATATGTCCATGATAGTTGGATGAAACACAAATTTGTGCACATCTCGAGAACTAATCAACCAAATGGAACAAAATTTGGCAGGTAAATGTTTTTAGTGGTAACAAATATGTACATAATGGTTTGAAACCCGACTCCCTCTTCTATAAGGGAGGGATCCCATGAAAATAAAACACAAATTTCGCACAGCTCAAAAACCAATCAAGAAAATACAACCAAATTTGGTATGTGTTTTAGAGGTAACAAATATGTCCATAATGGTTTGACGCCCCTCCCTCTTCTGGAAGTACATGTTTCTTCACAAATTTTTGCACATCTCGCGAACTAATCAACTAAATGGAACCATATTGGCAGGTGAATGTTTTTAGTGGTAACAAATTTGTTCCATAATCGACCTCAGACAGCATTTTGGATTGTAAGATGCATTTTAAATTCTAAGATGGCGACTTCCGGTTTTTGAAAACAGCAGAAAATGACCAAATACCACCCAATATGAGTTTTTCTTAAACCAGTATGCTGTTCAAAATCCAGAAATTGTCTCCAAATGCCATTATGAAATCCAAAATGGCGACTTCCGGTGTCGGAAAAACAGCGGCAAATGACCAAATAGCACCCAATATGGGTATTTCCGGAACCGTAATGATGCACTGGAGCCACAAATCGACTTCAGACAACATTTTGAATTGTAAGATGGCAACTTCCGGTTTCTGGAAAACAGTCTGAAATGGACGAATCCCATTAAACATTAGTATTTCTGGAACCAGAAAGATGCACAGAAGCTAAAAATTAATCACAGACACAATCTTGAATTTTAAGGTGGTGACTTGCGGTGTCTGGCAAACAGCCGGAAATGACCAAATACCATTCAATATGAATGTTTTCGGAACCAGAATTACGCCCAGATGACAGAAATTGATTCCACAGGCAATTTCAAAGTCCAAAATGACGACTTTCAGCTTCTGAAAAACAGTCCAACACACTTAAAATAAAACACCGAATTCGGTAAAATTTTACCGGAATCTCAACAGCTGAACGTTCGGTGAAATCTTCGGTGTTTTCGAAAATTACCGAACAGTTTGTGAAACCACCAACTGAGTGGTCGGTAATTTTCGCAGCTTTTTGGTAATGTTCCAAACCGAGCAACCAGTAAAATTTACCGAAAGAAACTTGAAAAATGAACAAAAATAACGAACGCACCTGTAAAAAATACCGGTGGCAGAAAAAGTCGGTTATAAATGAGCCTGCCGGTACCGTCTAAAATCCAACTAAATTAACCAGATTACTTACGAAAAATGCTAGCGACTCCTACATCCATTAACATTTTCCAAATTATAAATATCCTATGTTTACACACAACAATTAAAACAAATCAGCAGCACCAGTAGAAAATATTCGCGTCTTGCACGATTGCACGTATGAGAAAAATGGCCACTACATTCACAATTTGGCATTTTTACAGGTTGTTCGGTAAAAAGTTACACAAATTTCGGTAAATGTAAAATTAAGCCAATATTTCAGTAACAGTTAACAGAATTATGGTAAAACTTACAGATCTCACAGAACAGTCGTTAATTTGATGCTTTTTTGCAGGAATACCGGTATTATTACACTTTATCGATGGATTATTGTAAAAAAAATTACCGAACGACTTTTTTTGGATTAAGTGTGAAAGTGACCAAATATCACCCAATATGAGTTTTTCTTTAACCAGTATCCTAAATAACATTTTGAAATCCAAGATGGCGACTACCGGTTTGTGAAAACAGCCTAAAATAAACAAATACTATCCAATATGAGTATCTCTGGAACCAGAATGATGCAAGGAGCTAACAATTGACCTCAGGCACCATTTTGAATTGCTAAATGTCGGAAATGACCGAATAATACTCAATATGGATATTTCCGTAAACGTGATGATGCATAGAAACCAAACATTGACCCTGGACACTATTTTGAATTTGAAGACGATCACTTTTAGTTTCTGGAAAACAACTAAAAATACCTTCCAATATGGGTATTTCCGGCGTCAGATTGATGCCAGAAAGTCTGCTGATAATGACAGAATACCACCCAATATGAATATATTCAGAATTAAGGCGATGTACAAAAGCCAAAGACGAGGATGTTGTCATTTCTATAAAACCAATCATTTCAAACGATTTGTTATTTGACTTTGATCATATCCTATGGCCGATTCGTCGTGCATTTGCAGACTTCAAACAAACCGCAAGCAATCAATGAACTTGGAACGTTCAAATAGTACGACACCACATTTAAATTATGTTGAGGCCACATATATCGATTAAAGCAGGTATAGTTTTAAATAGTCTTTGAATTTCTCTTCTTTCCATAACTTTTGAGCCACATATCAAATTGTTAGGAAGTTTGTTATTTGTAAGTTTGAGAGATGACTCGTTCATATGACACTAGTTATGTTCAAATAAGTCATGTAGTCTTTGAGATAATAGACTTTCGTTGTTTTATTAACAATTTAATACATAACGGTTGCTTAAGTTCGATTATAATCAAATGAAATGGAAACGTGTAGGGCTGCCAAACTTTGAAACCACGTCTTCAATCATAATTCATCAGTTAACCCTTAACTAGCCCGCTCATCTGATAATAATCAAATCGGTTGTGTAGTTTCTGAGATAATGAAGTTTCGTGATTTTCACAAGTCGGCACGTTATAAATGAAGTTACCTGAGGCAGCTAGATCATTCATTTGACACTAATTTTGTGGAAATCGGGTCAGCCATCTCTGAGAAAAGTGAGTGCGTCCAAGTAGTCTTCGGAATATGTTCCTTTGCATAGCTGGATTTCACATTTTTAAACATGACAGGCAAAGTAATAGTTCGATTGCAAAACAAATCAATAGGGTCTTATGGGGCAACAAGACCTTCCATTTGACACTGATTTTATGAAAATCGGTTCAGCCATCTCTGAGAAACATGAGTGAGATTAAACAGTCTTCAGAACACGTTTCTCTTCATAACTTTTAAACCACAAGTTCAATCTTTATGAAATTCTAAACTTAAGGGTTTTCTAAGTAGCCCGTTCTTTTGAGACCAATTTTGTTCAAATCGGTTGTGTAGTTTCTGAGATATTGATGTTTCATGATTTTCACATTTTTAAACATAACCTCTAAACTAAAAATCCGATTACAATAAAATTCAATAGGTTCTTATGGGGCAACAAGACCTTTCATTTGCAACTAATTTCATGAAAATCGGTCCAGCCATCTCTGAGAAAAGTGAGTGAGAATAAAAATCTGCACATACACACACACACACACACACACACACACACACACACACACACATACACACACACACACATACAGAAAATGCTCAGCTCGTCGAGCTGAGTCGAGTGATATATGCCATTCGGCCCTTTGGAGCACTTTTATACTTTCGGTTTTGCAAGTGATTGCTATACCTTTCTAGGAGAAAGGCAAAACTGTTTTAGGTCTGATTCAATGTTATTTTCTACCCTTATGTTGTAGTTCTCATACGCTATTGATATTTTAGTATTCAGTTTATCACATATGTTCAAATATTTATCCAAATTTCCTTGGTCTTGGTTTTTGTAAGTTTCATGAGCTTTTTGTTTCCTATTCCTTAAATTTTCTAATTTCTCTGGTAAACCAAATGGGATCTTTTGAACTAGCCATTTTCTTTTTTGATTTCGGTACAGTTGAGTTTAAAACACCGTACAGTGATGATAAAAAATTATCAACCGCTTCGTTCATATCAGTTTCATTTTTTGGAAGTGATTGCTGGTCGATGTCAGTTAATTTTCAATTGATTAGTTCAAAATTGCTTTAGTGAAGTCATATTTATATTCAGGCTCATGATTAGAGGGTCGTGATCTCTCGGCATCAATCATTAGCGAGTACTCAATTGCAGTATGAAATTTTTCATTTTTCCATAGGGGATATTCTGCTTTGTCAACACTAAAATCTTCCGTGCAATGGGTGAATAAAAAGTCTAAAAAACAGTTTTGCTCATTACGGATTGAGTTAACCTGATGCAATCCAAGTTGACTAAATCCGTCAAAAATAAACTGCAGAGTTTCGTTTTCTCATACTACAGGAAGTAGAAGCGATTCTTTATCATCATTTACAATAAAATCAGCATCATTTTGATTGAAATCTCCATATATAGGAATTTTTGAGTTAGTGTTGGATTAATCATTCACTAATTCTACCGTCCTTAAAAATTTTTCATATGATTGCTTTTTGGCAAAGTGGGGTGGAAAGTAAACAGATACGAAAATATGGATTTCACCCTTCAATAAAACTTTAACCCAGACATCTTCAAATTTGGCATGTTTCTGGGTTATTTGCTCAGAATCATGCTGAACCCCAACAGCCACAAGCACTCCTCCATCTGATTTCTTATCAGATAAGTGATAAATCACGATCGCTCCTGAACACATTAAAGGAACTGTTGAAAACTTCTTCACTTTTAATATCTTCGTTCCAGTTTGTTTCCGTTGCTAGGATGATTGAGTATGAACATCCACTTATCCTGTCATTAATGTGATTAATTTTGAGTGCACTGCGCATCCTGTTGAAATTTTGAGCATAAATTAAAACTTCATTGACTACTGGCGTTGTTTTTTCTTTCTCTGAGCGTCACTGATTTTGAAAACACGAATGCTTACAATAACATCCATCACACGGAAAATTTGCTGATCTTAAATTATTGTTATTGTTATAGTTGTGGCTGCCAGCCAAATGGTAAGGACACGATACAGCTGAAGAGGTCGCGGGAGTCGTTAAGTTGAGCGGGCGCGTTGAAACGGTAGGCATGAAAGATGATGACGACTCATTATTCGCTGGGTACGGATTAAGTACTTCGCCTCGTTGAAAAGAGATATGCTGGAGATTAGGTGGGGGTCGAGAAAACTTATCCTTCGCTGCAGCAAGAAGCACACGGTCTGGCTGTAGTATCTGTTTCTGTAGATTTCTGTTAAAGTTGAGGTTACGATTCGGGATCTGATTGTTGTTATTATTGATACTGTTATAGTTGTTGTTGGAGTTGTTAATGTTGCGGTTGTTGTAGATGTTATCGTTGCGATTGAAGTTGTTATTGTTGCGATTCTGGTGGTTGTTATTGCTGCGGTTGTTGTAGATGTTATTGTTGCAATTGTAGTTTTTATTGTTGTTCTGGTGGTTGTTATTGTTGCGGTTGTTGTAATTGTTACCATTGCGGTTGTTGTTGTTATTATTGTTGTTGTAAGCCCGTTGTCGTCGAATCCTCCTTCTTATGGCTGCATCTACATTCTTCAACTGTACCAAACGACGCCTTTTGCGCGGTTATCATAATCTGTCCAATCCGCTTTCCAAACTTTTTTTGAACCTAGAAACCGCCATCCTGAATTATTGGCATTATCCAAATCAAGTTCTATTGCCAAACTTGGAGGTAATACAGGTGAAGCTTTTGGGGGAGCGGCAACACTCGCTGACTTAGTTCTTAGTTCTTCGATGCAGGATGACAGAGTTTTAAGCTCATCTACAATGCTTATCTCTAACGGATTGGTTTGTATTGAACAGCTGGTTGCCGTTTCTACAAACAGCTGTCCTAACTGTGAAATTTTGTTGTTTATGCTGGTCAGCGATTCCGTAATTCGTTCCGAAGTTCGTTCTTGAATTCCATAAAAGCAATGTTAACGAGCTGCGTCAGGTGATTTTTAAGTGTTGGCATAATGCCAGCCATACTGTTGGCTTTGATGTTTGGCGCTAGCACTTGGTTTATATGTGTAAGTGACTTGTCGATACCCTCTAGAGCTTCTGGAATTGTGCTCGGTTTGTTCAAGTTGGGTCACAAGTCGATGAATCACCTCTGTAATTCCATCAACTAGTTTCGTCAGCTCGTTCTGCTGTTTGGTCAGCTTGTTGAACTCAAACGATGCGGTTACTAAAAACTGGCAGGAATCGCAGCACGGCAGCAGGAATACAGTTGGACCTACGGCTGGTTTATCTTGTTTGTATTGTTTACTTTTTTGACAATGAGCAGAGAACTTCTGCTTTTAACAACTACTTCGGGGGGGCGCGATACTCCCACACAGGAGGCATGGAATTTTCGATTACACCCTTCAACACACGACCAGAACACTTCGGCACCGGAGTCTTTCGCGCAGACTTCGCCAACTTGATTCATTTTTACCGACACAAAAACACAACAAGCTAAATGAAAACTAAGAAAAAACAATAATTTGATTTAAATTCGCGCGTGGATAGGAGCTAACAACAAACACGCCCAACTTGGTTGACGATTGACGAATGTATATAACATTGTTTCGCAGGGCACGATGTTGCATGTTTATATTCCCTTGCCTCAAGAGAGCGGGGCAGTCCAGTGTTATGAAAATGACTGCAAGACAATGACAGCAAATCCTCAACTGATCCGGCTCTCATTGTATTGCACAGTTCTCTCTGCTCCCCACACGTTCGGTGAACAGTCCGACAGCAACTGACGACAGCACACATGCAACTACATACGGACTGTTATTTTTCATCTTCATATGTCTGTTGGTATTTCCAACATATTTTCAACGTATTTCAACGCGAATCCGAGCGGGATGTCAAGTGATTATGATCACGACAGTAAGGCCGATGAAAGAATGAAAGAGAGATGGTGCGAGGCACGTTTTTTCTTACGTGGGGAATAATATCAACAATGGAAACGGTTTGCTTTGTATTCAATATGCCACCGGCCTGTGAAAAAGGAGAAACGAAAAAATGCAAGTCGACGACAGCCGCAGCCGATCAGCAGGCTGTCAACAGGAACAGGACATCCTCAAAATGAGCAAACTAGGCTGTCATGTCCGAACGAACAAAATACATGCGCAAGAATGAGCTGTCGTACGCAACACAAGACAGTTTCTTCGCCTTGTTTAAGCTGTAGCTGTATGTGAGCTCTCATGAATAGCTCATGCATGAGGCTGTTAGAGTGAAGAGAGAGAAAAGTCGTCAGTATAGTGTCGCTCTCCAGTCATTTTCCTAAGCATGGGGCAGTCTATGCGTATGTCTATATCTATATCTGTGGTGAACAACTCCCTGGTCGTGTCTCTACCAACGGATAGAAGCTTCAAACGTGTTAATAAGCAGCGACTTTCATAGCTTGGTAGACAAAAGTGATCCATCCATGGCAGTTTACGAAGAAGAAATCTCAAAAAGTGCCACCGAACTGACTAAATTTGTTCCACACCATTGCTGCAATGAGGGGTCCAGACAACTGAACAGTACTTTAATATAGAAAGAGACAATGCGCAATACAAAAAATCACAGGAAGGTTGTATGCAAAGCCACAACCGCAAGGTTGAAGTAGAATACTTTTACAAGAAAGATAACCCGGCTGCTTGCGTGTCAGTCATTTTTTCTAGTAAATAAACGTTGACCGTTCATTTGCAGTATTGTAATTTCTTTTTGTTTGATATTTTGAATGAAGTTCATTGAATATTTTAAAATTTTGTGCAAATGAGAAGTTGAAGTGCTGCCGAATTGTAATATGTACATTCAATACGACATCATCAAACGGGAACGGAACAAAGGCTACGGTTATGCAGAACGCGAATGACGGCGCGATGCGATTCGCCTTACCGTGTGAAATGTACAGCTCTTTTTTAGGCGAAGTAGAGCTATACATTTCAACACATTTCGTCTTGCCGAATCGCATCGCGTCGTTATTTGCGTTCTGCATAACCGTAGCCAAACACTAAGCGACGCAAACACGTAATAATAGTCAGAGTATGCATGTAGATGAAGATAATTATAATTAATTTGGATTATAGCGCAAAACGAGAAAATATTAACTCTTCAAATAATTATTTGTGTTCTTCAAATTTCAGTTGTTCAATTTTATATCCGATGAAAAGTCTGTTTATTATCTGATGAAGCTCTTATATAGGCCAAATGGTGCATTCCCAATTTACTAGGTCCATAACTCTGTCGAGCGTGCTTGGGAAAGCGCGGTATAACGACCAATTAGAGGTCGAATTTTGTGTTTTGACAAGGCTTAAGAATTTTCAATAGTACAATAGTTCGAATAATAAAATTGCAATTTCATGCATTTGGTAAGAATCTTAGAAGATTTTCTAATCGATTGCTGCAAAAACGAAGGAAATCCATCGAAAACTAACCGATTTATTAGCATTTGAAATTGGACATATTTCTCACTTTTTTCAGTTTTAGATTTTCATTTCACATCCCTATGTAGCCGAACTTCCTGAGAGAAGTATTCTTCTTCAAAAAAAATCTCTATCATGACTGCTACCTTGGTAGGTTAATGAAAAATCACTCCAGCAATGGTCAGAGCTTGATACCTATATATATATTAATAAAGGGAACCATTCAAATATTACATAACGTGGAATTTGGCAATTTTCAATTCCCACCCGCCCCCATGTAACGCAATTTCACATGTTTACCACACGTAATATAACGCTTCGCTGAACCCCTGAGCGCGTTATGTATTATTTGAATGATCCCAAAGTATACTTGAAACCGTGAGGTCTGATATCGATACAATGACAATTGAGAAAGTATCGATACTCAGTATCACCCAATTTATCATGTAACACTTAGTTTTGTTTCGATATTCAACCTAATTTTCAACTAAAGCTGCTCAAAAATATATACTTAATGTTGCAAATGAAAAACAAAACAAACAATGAACCCAAAAAAACTGCCACTGCGCTACTGAGGTGTCAATTTGATAGAGCGAAATAAGAAATTGGGCAATGAATGATCATCACAGAAGTCCAAATAGTCATGCAAGGGGCAATATAACTTTTGCCAAATTAGTTATAGTTTCTAATAAATGGTTTTGCAAAACAGAGTACATAGCTTAGTTTTAGTTTACATCCCAAAATGCACCGTACCTAGAATTACATATACTTTGTAACTCGAGTTCATTGCCAACCAGCCCCGCTAGTATCGGCCTTTTTTTCTGACATGGCTTTTAATTGGCCCTGACACAAGTAAAAAAGATTTTTGAGGCTGTTCGCACCCACGCGAATTCTCATATACAATTGTCAATTTATGTGTGAAAACAAAACAAAAAAATATTTCCCTCCTTTTCTTTTGCAAGTGAAAACCAAACCAATATCAACAGAGTCGTTAGGGCCAAATGTCGAAAGCATTTTGATTTCTGGAGTGCTTTGTGATAAGGTCGTGTGTCTGAACATAAACAAAACGAGTGAGAGATTATTTGTGCTTGTGAAGTACAAGAGATATAACTCTAACTCATTTTGTTTACGTTTAGACATACGACCTTATCACAAAGTACCCCAGATTTCCCGATTGCAAATTTTCAAATTTGCGATGTAGATTGATGAATCCACAGATATGGTAGGACTAACAATTGTGATGGTATTTGTACACTGTCAATTTTCTGAAAGTTTCCAAGACGATTTGTTTCTTTACAAACCGCTGCCAATTTCAGCAACTTCATTTCAAGCTGAGCGATGATCATATTTCTGGAGTCATGGCAAGAATTAACCCTGGAAAGGTTTTTTTTCTGTGTGGACTCATCACTGCGACCAGAGCTTAGATCTATTGTGATATTGCTCAGGTGTTTTCTGTACACCGCACTTCATATTATTGGCCGTATCACTATTGAAGTAAGTGATACGCTTATCATTCATATCCGTGCTTGTGTGTAAGTTTTTACCTTTCCGTTTCAAGCTTACTGCTCTACTATACCGAGCCTCTGTACATCCTAACAATATCACCTAATTACAATTCCCTGTAGAGAACATTCATTCGTTACTTACACCAGTTTCATTATAAAAGGGACTTACAGGGGATAGTCAAAATAAGTAGGATAGGCAAAATTTTGATGAAATTTGAAATGCTATAGCTTTGCTAAACGTTATTCCATTTTAATAATTCGAACACCATTGAACTGGAAAACTTTTGAAGTTTCATTTTCTGACCCCAGATCTGGCCTAGGTCACCGGATATAGGAAATATTTCTGAGTTCCGGTAGGCATGTCAATGATGTGTTGCATCATTGGCATAGATGACAAAATCATTTCTGAAGCGAATGGTTCATCAAGATCCGAAATCGGTCAAGAACTCATCGAGAAATGGCTATTTTTCATCCGGAAGTCCTCAGAGGAACCTTTAGTAGGGGACATTTACGTTTTTGCACCAAATATAGCGTGTTACACCTCTATCTTTAGGATTTTTTATCAGGTATCTTTTAAAAGATATATATCTGAATATAGGCTGCATTGGCCACTTCCGGAACGACCTGGAGGCCCCGAAGGAACCCGTAGTGGGAGAATTCACATTTCTGCATCAAAATATAGCATGCGACACCTCTATCTTCAGGATTTTACATCAGGAATCATCCAAAAGACATATTTTTTTAAATACAGATTACGTTGGCCACTCCCAGAACGATCCAGATTCCCCGGAGGAACCCGGAATTGGGACATTTACATTTTTGCATCAAATAAAGCGTGCGACGCTTCTACCTTCAAGACTTTTCATCAGGAACCATCAAGAAGACATATTTTTGAATACAGATTACGTTGGCCACTCCCGGGATGATCCGGATACCCCGTAGGAACCTGGAAATGGGGACATTTACATTATTGCATCAAATAAAGCGTGCGACACTTCTATCGTCAGGATTTTTCATCAGGAATCTAACAAAAAAAATATTTCCTAATATAGGCTGCATTGGCCACTTCCGGAACAACCTGAATGCCCCGAAGGAAGATCCGGATGCCCGGAGGAACCCGGAATGGGGACATTTTCATTTCTGCATCAAATAAAGCGTGCGCATAGAGCTGCAAGATTTTTCAAGATTTTTCATCAGGGTTTTTCCGGGGTATTTAGGTTGTGCCGGTAGTGACCAATGCAGTCTGAATTCAAAAATATGTCTTTTTGATGATTCCTGATGAAAAATCCTGAAGATAGAGGTGTCGCATGCTATATTTTGATGCAGAAATGTAAATTCTCCCACTACGGGTTCCTTCGGGGCATCCAGGTTGTTCCGGAAGTGGCGAAAGTGGCTGTATTCAAAAATATGTCTTCTTGATGGTTCCTGATGAAAAATCTTGAAGGTAGAAGTGTCGCACGCTTTATTTGATGCAAAAATGTAAATGTCCCAATTCCGGGTTCCTCCGGGGAATCTGAATCGTTCCGGGAGTGGCCAACGTAATCTGTATTTAAAAAATATGTCTTTTGGATGATTCCTGATGAAAAATCCTGAAGATAGAGGTGTCGCATGCTATATTTTGATGCAAAAATGTGAATTCTCCCACTACGGGTTCCTTCGGGGCCTCCAGGTCGTTCCGGAAGTGGCCAATGCAGCCTATATTCAGATATATGTCTTTCAAAAGATTCCTGATAAAAAATCCTGAAGATAAAGGTGTAACACGCTTTATTTGGTGCAAAAACGTAAATGTCCCCTACTAAAGGTTCCTCTGAGGACTTCCGGATGAAAAATAGCCATTTCTCGATGAGTTCTTGGCCGATTTCGGATCTTGATGAACCATTCGCTTCAGAAATGATTCTGTCATCTATGCCAATGATGCAAATGGGCATTTTTATCAGGTAACCCATTACCAATTCCATCCAAAAATTAGCAGGTTTGACATGCCCACCGGAACTCAGGAGTATTTCCTATATCCGGTGACCTAGGCCAGATCTGGGGTCAGAAAATGAAATTTCAAAAGTTTTCCAGTTCAATGGTGTTCGAATTATTAAAATCGAATAACGTTTAGCAAAGCTATAGCATTTCAAATTTCATCAAAATTTTGCCTATCCTACTTATTTTGACTATCCCCTGTATTTTTGTTAGATGATGCTGGTGTCAGTTACATGGAACTGAATGCATATGAATAAAACCAGAGTCGTCGTTAAATGTAAAATATTTTGAACAAACCTACTGTCTATTTAATTGTTTGTTAGATCAGTTCATATTTGCAATGACCTAGCCAGTTACAAAATCATCGGTATCGATTACTGGTTGCACTGCTTCAACGATAGCAGCATTCTGAAAAATATCACCAATACCAGTACAAGTCATCATGACAATACTAGCACCGGTTAATACTTCATAAGTGTAATGAAGTTGAGCCGTCCAATACATTGAACATTCGCTAGAGCACCAAATGCTTGGCCGAGCTGCAGGCCCCCACGGGTCGATGCCTGGCGGCTGTCGAGGCCATGCACGCGTTGTGTGACCACGACGTTGGGCTGGCACCTGCACCGAGCTCCCTTAGTAAAGCCGTGTGACAACGGCTTGAAACGGCGAGGTGGCACACGGTCGCAGGGGTCTCCGTTTCGTAAAACCTGGCAGCCCTTCCAGTACGTTTCGCGGTCATTGCCTGATGGGAATCAGGCAGGAGTGGGATCAGATGCCCTTTCCTGACTTACGCCGGTCGGGAGGCGTCATAGTTGCTCATGAGGGGCTATGACGACCTTCACTAGCCATGACCTCACTGCTCCGGCATAGGCCACCATGAGACCAGTTAGGTGACCACTCCACCATGACCAAGGATAGCGGCTGGAAGGGGGACCCTATTAACCAAAATGTATAAGTTACAAAACGACGAGGAAACGAAGGTAGCGGAAGGGGCAGACGGGTTACTAAACCCGTTTGCCAGGCGAGGCATCGCACGGTATCCACCGAGACTGGCTGATGCCGGTGAAGGCGGCGCACAGGTTGGTACACCTTTTGCGATACCGACAGGGGAGTTCCGAGTTGAGGCAAAGGCGGGCACGCCTAATGCAGCACCAATCGAAACGACAAAGATTGGCAGCAAGGTGGATACCCTAAGACCGCCAAAGAATGGGAACAGATCTCTGGGGCTATGCTGCTTTCAGCGGTAGAAAGCCACATGAATAAGTTCCCGCGCGTAGAGGCTGTGTCCGTACAACTTGATGAAATAATCAAGTTCACGGACGAACGTAGCAACATTTCGAAAGACTTGAGGCAATGTCTTTTGTTGCTACGTATGAATATTTACAGCGCGAAATCCGAGTTTTCGGAAGCTCTTAAGCGGGCTAATGATGCCGAAAACAAGGCACTCGCGCTGGAGGCAAGGCTTAACCAGCCTAAAAAAGGGAATGCTGCAACTGTTGTTCAACTGAACCTACCGGCAAACGTACCAGAGGCTCTCCGGGGGAATCGGCCCCCAGGAAAAAACGAGGGCGGTTGTTTGAAGACAGCCAGAAGGCTGGCTCGTCAGTCCAGCCGAGCAGGGAACCGATAAACGGCGAAGCCACGGGTGCAGGTGGATGGACCACCGTGGTGGACAAGAAGCGGCAAGAGCGGGAACGACGCGAGAAGCGCAGCGACCGCAATAAGAAGCCGCAGGGGTCGAACAGGTGGAACAAGGGCGACGCGCTCATTGTCAAGACGGATGCGTCTATATACGCGGAAGTCTTGAAGGCCATGAGAGGCGAGTCCAAGCTGGTGTAGTGACCGCGGAGGCAGTTCGTCTCCGCAGGGGCCCGGCCGGGACCCAGGTTGCTACCATAAAGCTTCCAATAGCGGAGAGTAACAAGGCCCTGAAGAAGGCCACGTTGAAGGTGGGTTCATCGGTCTGCCACCTGGTCACCTTCCAACAGCCTGACGTTTGCTTCAGGTACTTTGAGCGGGGACATAAATCCTGGTCGTGCAAAGAGCCGACAGCTCCAATTTATGCCGCCGCTGCGGTGGCGCAAGCCATAGAGCACAAGACTGCGGCGCACCTCTCAAGTGTTTGGTATGCACCGGTAAACGGGACGCCAAATACGCCATGGGAGGCCCCAAGTGTGGGACTGTGGGGAGTCTCCCAAGTGCATGGTATGTTCCGGGAAACGGGACGCCAAACACTTTATGGGAGGCCCCAGGTGCCCAGCCGGTAAGCCGGCTGCGAAACCACGGGCGTAAGGGTGACGCAACTGAACCTGAACCATTGCTTCGCGGCTCAGCAGCTGCTACACCAAGCAGCCACTGAGTCGTTGTCGGACATCGCCGTCATATCGGACCCCTACCGCATCCCTCCCGGAAACGGTAACTGGGTTGCGGATAAGTCCAGATTGGCGGCCATATGTACGACGAGCAAGTTCCCGGTTCAGGAGGTTGTCTCAACCTCAGAAGAAGGGTACGTAGTTGCTAAGGTGAACGGAGTGTTCTACTGCAGTTGCTATGCTCCGCCACGTTGGTCTACCGAAAGGTTCATCCAGATGGTCGACCTCCTATCCATGGAGCTAACGGGCCTAACGCCGTTGGTGGTGGCGGGCGACTTCAACGCTTGGGCTGTTGAGTGGGGAAGTTGCTTCACGAACCAGAGGGGCCAGATCCTGTTGGAGGCTTTTGCAAAGCTCAACCTAGATCTGGCAAACGTTGGGAACAAAAGTACATTTAGCAGAAATGGTGCGGAGTCGATCATCGACGTGACGTTCTCCAGCCCAGGACTGATCAAGAACTGGAGGGTAGACGATGGCTACACTAATAGCGACCACCAGGCGGTCTGTTTTAGTGTAGACAACAACGAGAGGGGGCAAGCGACGGGTAGAGCCAACACTCCGACCGTTCGCGGGTGGAAGACATCGCACTTTGATGCCGAGGTATTCGAAGAGGCAATGAGAAGGGAGCGCGAGGGGGGCAGTTGGCTTCGCCCGACTGCTGACCAACTAGTTGCTATGCTATCGCGGGCGTGCGACGCCACCATGCCTAGGACTCGCCAACCTAGGAATGGAAAGCCACCGGTTTACTGGTGGACGGACGCGATAGCCGACCTTCGCAGTGCGTGCCTCCGTGCAAGACGGAGGATGCAGCGTGCGCGAAACGAAGAAGAGAGGACAGAGCGCCGCGCAGCATTCAGTTCGGCAAGATCGATGCTAAAGAGTGCGATAAAGGCCAGCAAGAGGGCCTGCTTCGATAGGCTATGTGCGAGTGCCAATACAAATCCGTGGGGTGACGCCTACAGGATCGTAATGGCCAAGACTAAAGGCGCGCTGGCGCCTGCAGAGCGATCACCAGCGATGCTGGAGCGTATCATCGAGGGACTCTTTCCACGCCACGAGCCAAGTCCTTGGCCTCCGGCGGTCGAGTCTCACGTCCGACGTTCCAGTATCTCAGACATAGACCAGAGATGGTCGGCCAACCTGCCGAGCATCCAATCCGTGAGCGACGACAGCCGTGTCGAGGCAGGGGAGGAGGCAAGGGTTACGAATGAGGAACTCATCGTGATCGCCAAATCCCTAAAGGTGAGCAAGGCACCGGGACCGGATGGTATCCCTAACCTGGCGATCAGGCTGGCGATAAAAACGGCCCCCGGGCTGTTCAGGGCAGTCATGCAGAGGTGCCTGGATGACTGTCTCTTTCCGGACAGGTGGAAGCGGCAGAGACTGGTCTTATTGCCGAAGGCTGGGAAACCGCCAGGGGACCCATCGGCATATAGGCCTATCTGCCTGCTGGACACCGCGGGCAAGGTGCTTGAGAGGATCATCCTCAACAGACTGGTGAGGTACACGGAGGGTGTACACGGTCTGGCAAGTAACCAGTTCGGCTTCCGGAAGGGCAGGTCCACGCTGGACGCAATCTCTTCCGTCATCAAGACGGCGGAGGTAGCAATCCAGCGCAAGAGAAGGGGAATACGCTACTGCGCAATCGTCACGCTCGACGTGAAGAATGCGTTCAATAGTGCCAGTTGGGACTCCATAGCGCTCGCGCTCAGGAGCATCCATGTACCGGTGTCGCTGTACAAGATTCTGGAAAATTATTTCCAGAATCGAGTACTTGTTTACGACACAGAGGAGGGTCAGAAGTGCGTCCCAATTACCGCAGGAGTTCCGCAAGGTTCTATCCTGGGCCCGGTGTTGTGGAATGTCATGTATGACGGAGTGTTAAAACTCAAGTTCCCTGTAGGGGTTGTGATCGTCGGCTTTGCAGACGACATAACGCTGGAGGTTTACGGCGAGTCTATCGAGGAGGTCGAGTTGACGGCCGCGCACTGTATACGCAAGGTCGAGGACTGGATGCGCTCCAGGAAACTGGAGCTCGCGCATCATAAGACGGAGGTCATGGTTGTGAACAACCGTAAATCGGAGCAACAGGCGGTGGTCAGAGTCGGAGACTGCACCATCACCTCGAAGCGATCCCTGAAGCTCTTGGGGGTTATGGTGGACGACAAGCTCACGTTCGGGAGTCACGTCGACTATGCCTGTAAGAGGGCCTCATCGGCTATTGCAGCACTATCTCGTATGATGTCCAATAGCTCAGCGGTTTATGGCAGCAAGCGAAGACTTCTTGCCAGCGTGGTTTCGTCCATACTTAGGTATGGTGAGCCAGTGCGGTCCAGAGCGCTAGGTACTAACAGTTACCGTGGCAAACTGGAAAGTACCTACAGGCTCATGTGCCTGAGAGTTGCGAGTGCGTATCGTACGGTGTCATACGATGCAATATGTGTCTTGTCCGGCATGATGCCTATCAGCATCGCCATCAAGGAGGACAGAGAGTGTTTCGACCAACGTGACACAAGGGGCATACGAGGTACCAGAAGGTCATTCTCGATGCTCCGTTGGCAGAGGGAATGGTCTAATTCCACAAAGGGCAGATGGACGCACCGACTCATACCGGAGATATCCGGCTGGGTCGGGAGACGACATGGCGAAGTGAACTTCCACCTGACACAAATCCTGTCAGGCCATGGTTGTTTCAGGCAATATCTGCACAGGTTCGGACACGCGGTGTCCCCCATGTGTCCCGAGTGCGTGGAGGAGGAGGAGACTGCTGAGCATGTCTTCTTCGTATGCCCTGGTTTCGCAAGAGCCAGGAGCAACATGATGGCTGTGAGCGGGCCTGGCACTACTCCGGACAATCTAGTCCGGAGGATGTGCGACGACCCAGACATCTGGAACGCGGTCTGTGCGGCCGCCTCTCAGATTGTTCTGGAGCTGCAACGTGTGTGGCGGGTCAACCACCAACACGCCAGTGGTAGCTAATTACCAGTCTCCAGGTAGTTAGCTAGGAGGTTATAAGAGTAAAGAGGGTGCATCACGCACAAAAGCCACTTCCCGACGTAATACTTAACCGTCGTTCCGGGAAGACCAGGGCTGGAGACTGGAGGGGTTTTAGTGGGTCGGGACAGGGATAAGTAGGTGTCTGGGGGAGTGTAACTACCCCAGCATCTCTCCCCTAGTCTCATCCCCACACCCTGAGTTCTCTTCTCAGGTGTCTGTTTGCAGATTTCCCCGCCACCTTTAAAAAAAAAAAAAAAAAAAAAGGCCCCAAGTGTCGGGCTGCACGGCCGGCTACTAAACCGCAGGCTTGAGGGTGATACAATTAAACCTGAACCACTGCTATGCGGCGTAGCAGTTGCTACACCAAGCAGCTGCTGAGTTGTTGTCGGACGTGTCCATCGTCTCGGACCCCTATCGCATCCCAACCGGTAACTGGGTATCGGACAAGTCTGGGAAGACGGCCATTTGCACGACAGGCAGGTCCCCGATTCAGGAGATTCTGACGACCTTCAGAGAGGGGTACGTGATAGCCAAAGTGGATGGAGTATTCTACTGCAGTTGCTATGCTCCGCCAAGTTGGTCTACCGAAATGTCGCACAGATGGTCGATCAAGCAACCGTGGAACTGACGGGCCTATGGCCGTTGGTGGTTGCAGGTGACTTCAACGCTTGGGCTGTCGAGTGGGGAAGTCGCTTTACAAATCAGAGGGGCCAGATCTTGTTGGAAGCTTTGGCAAAGCTCAACTTACACTTGGGTAACGTTGGCATGACATGCACCTACAGCAGGAACGGTGCGGAATCGATTATCGATGTGATGTTCTGCAGCCCGGGACTGATCACGAACTGGAGGGTAGACGACAGCTACACGAATAGCGATCATCAACCGGTCCGCTATGAGCTAGGCGTGCGGCAAGCAGCGAGTAGGGCCAATATTCCATCCTTCTACGGCTGGAAAACATTGCATTTCGATGCAGATGTTTTTGGGCAGGCAATTAGATGGAAGCACGAAGGGGGTGAACCACACCCGGGTGCGGACCATTTAAATTCGATATTGTCATGGGCGTGCGACGCCACGATGCCTAGGTCTCGTCAGCCTAGAGAGGGTAGACCACCGACATACTGGTGGAGCGAAACGATAGCAGGCCTACGTAGTAGAATGCAACGCGCACGTTCCGACGAGCAAAGAGAGGAACGCGGTGCCGCATTCAGATCCGCTAAGGCAACGCTTAAGAGCGCAATCAGAGCCAGTAAACGAGCCTGTTTCGAACAACTATGCGCCAGTGCCAATTCGAACCCGTGGGGTGACGCCTACAGGATCGTTATGACTTGGACTAGAGGTGCGCTAGCTCCGGCTGAACAATCACCAGCGATGCTAGAAACGATCATTCAGGGCCTCTTCCCAAGCCACGAACCAAGTCCCTGGCCTCCGGCTGACGAGTCACTACCAACCGTGAGTGACGGCAGTCGTACAGAGGCAGACGATGTGGTAAGGGTGACAGAAGATGAATTGATCGAGATCGCAAACTCCCTAAAGATAGGCAAGGTACCGGGACCAGATGGGATCCCGAACTTGGCCATCAAAACGGCCGAGAAGCCCCCTGGTTGTTCAAGGCGGTCATGCAGAAATGCCTTGTGTGGAAGCGCCAGAGGCTGGTGCTGTTGCCGAAGGTCGGGAAACCACCAGGTGACCCATCGGCATACAGACCAATCTGCCTGCTGGACACGGCTGGCAAGGTGCTTGAGAGGGTAATCCTCATTAGACTGGTAAAATACACAGAAAGTGAGAACGGTCTATCAAGTAACCAGTTCCCTTTTCGAAAAGGTAGGTCCATGGTGGATGCAATTCTCTCTGTCACTAGAACGGCCAAGGTTGCAATCCAACGTAAAAGGGGCGCGATCGTCACGCTCGACGTGAAGAACGCGTTTAACAGTGCCAGCTGGGACTCCATGGCCTTAGCGCTACAGAGTCTCAGAGTGCCGGCGCCGTTGTACAAGATTCTGGGTAACTACGTTCAGAATCGAGTGCTAGTGTACAACACAAACGAGGGTCATAAAAGCGTCCCAGTTACCGCAAGGTTCCATCCTGGGTCCGGTATTGTGGAATGCAATGTATGACGACGTGTTAAAACTAACACTCTTTCCAGGGGTGGTGATTGTTGACTTCGCCGACAATATAACTCTTGAGGTCTATGGCGAGTCAATTAGAGAGGTGGAGTTAAAGGCCGCGCTATCCATACGCGTAGTGGAAGACTGGATGCACTCCAGGAAACTGGAGCTAGCGCACCATAATACAGAGGTTACTGTTGTAAATAACAGAAAGTCGAAGCAGGAGGCATCGATCAGTGCTGGTGCATGCACTATCGCCTCAAAACGCTCCTTGAAGCTTCTGGGGGTTATGATCGACGACAAGCTCACGTTCGGGAGCCACGTCGATTATACCTGCAAGAAAGCTTCCATGGCTTTAGCGGCGCTATCTCGCACGATGGCAAACAGCTCAGTGGTCCGTAGCAGCAGGCGTAAAGTCCTTGCTAGCGTGACTACGTCCATACTCAGGTATGGAGGGCCAGTGTGGTCAAGGTATTGGGTACCTCGTGCCATCGCGGCAAATTCGAAAGTAAGTACAGGCTAATGTGCCTGAGGGTCGCGTGCGCATACCGAACAGTGTCGTACGAGGCGGTTTGTGTCTTAGCTGGCATGATGCCCATCAGCATCATCGTCAAAGAGGAGGTAGAGTGCTTCGACCAACGCGACACGAGGAATATACGCAACACCATGCGGTCATTTTCAATGGCTAGGTGGTAGCGGAAGTGGTCCACCACTACAAAAGGTAGATGGACACACCGACTCATTCCAGAGTTAGCATACTGGATTAATGGGCGCCATGGGGAAGTAACCTTTCATCTGACACAGATCCTGTCAGGTCATGGCTGCTTTAGGCAGTACCTGCATAGGTTCGGGTACGCCGAGTCCCCTATGAGCCCCGCATGTACGGGTGCGGAAGAAAACGCAGAGCATGTGGTCTTCACATGTCCGCGTTTCGAGCGGATAAGGTACGAAATGCTAGCAAATGTGGGACGGACACCACGCCAGAGAATATTGTGCGAAGGATGTGTGAGAATAGGGAAATCTGGAATACGGTCATCAAGGCCGCATAACAGATCGTTAATATTTTGCAGGGCACCAATCGACTGGAAACCATCGACGTGACGTGCCCCAGTTAGTTAGTAATTAACTAAGTGGCCTGAATAGGCAGCTCTGCTACCCGTAGAGGTAAGTGCTAAAAAGCACGACTGGCTCTCCTTAACGGCGGTCCCGGGGAGACCAAGGGCTTTAGCTGTCCAGCTTAGGGTTGCTCAGCATAGGTAAAAGCAGAGCACCAAATGCGGTATAAACAACACACGTCCGTTATACTGGTTCCAAAATAGTAAAGAGATGTATTAACTTAACATAATATTGATGTGGTCCGCACTATCCAACTTTTGCGTGTAGGCTTGAGGGAATATTATAATTTGTTAGTATTAGGTTTCGTCAGAGCTAAGTTAAGTAGTTCAATGTGTCATTTGTAGTAATAATATGTTGTATTGCTGCTAGACCTAATTTAAAACATGTTAATAGTCGATCAAAAGATGGTGGGGTTTTTGTGCGCATTTGAGTATTTCGCAAGGAACTGCGACTGCACTAAAAACAAATGTCCTTTCGAGGACAAGTTCTATACTAAATTGAGCCTAAATTATTATTTTCTCGTTGGTTTAAAATTAGTTTATTTGACACGGCACGATACATTTTCTGTTTTACTGAGCCAAGTACAATTCGTATTAATTCTACGTTTGCAGGGAAAAGAGGGAGGCCTTTTTTTATTCTCGCGGCCGACTACGAGCTAGTGGGGATTTAAGGTGAGAGGAGGGGAGATACAATTTTGACTTAAAACTATTTTGGAACTTTGTTTTTCAACTGGTAGAGCAATTGTATTCTTGTTTTTTTTTTTTTTTCTTCACATAACATTTATTTGACACGGCACAAATACAATTTAATGTTTAACGGCGCCAATTATATCTGATGACTTAAAAACTAAAGCAAATTTTTTATCCTCGCTGCCGACTACGAGCTGAAATTAAGTCTAACTTAAAACTAGCATGGGATTTCCAATCAGTGTTTTGTTGTTCAATGGTCGTCTGATAATCGTCGAATGGCATGTATGGATTCGTTCTGCTGAGCCACGATGTCGTGAGTTGGGACAGAGGCTCGTAGTCCTTGGGTCCTGGTTCTATTGTGCGGGGTCTGGTTGCTGGTTTTGTGCTTAAGGTTCAAACGTGTTCTTGTCGTTTTGTTGGGTGTAGACGGAGGGGAACGGGACTAGACTGGGGCGTGGATGGATTTCAGGAAAACGTATATAAGGGACATGTAGGATAGGTCACGGCTCGCCAAGACATCACGAACAGGAACAGCCGGCTGTCTACCCTCGGCCTGCAGGGAAGCTATTAATTTAGACCTGGCGTCACGGTGTACAGGGCATGACCAAACCACATGCTCTATGTCGTGATAACCTTCACCACAGGCACAGATACCACTTTCCCCGAGCCCAACACGACGGAGGAGCGCGTCAAATCTATAGTGATTGGACATAAGCCGGGACATCACGCAAATGAAATCCCGACCTACATCCAACCCCTTGAACCACGGGTTCGTCGATACTTTGGGGATTATGGAATGTAACCACCTTCCCAATTCCCCTCTGGTCCAAGCATTTTGCCAACTGATGATCGTATTCTGACGTACAAGTGCGAAAAATTCATTAAAGGCAATTGGTCTTTCATAAATATCACCGTTTGTTGCGCCCACCTTAGCCAAAGAGTCCGCTTTCTCATTACCCGGTATCGAGCAGTGAGAAGGGACCCACGCTAAGGTAATCTGAGTAGATTTTTCGGATAAAGCACTCAGATGTTCCCGTATTTTCCCCAGGAAATACGGAGAGTGCTTAACATCTTTCATCGATCGGAGAGCCTCAATGGAACTGAGACTGTCCGTAAAGATGAAATAATGGTCCGTGGGCATTTTTTCGATAATCCCTAGGGTGTACTGAATTGCAGCTAATTCTGCGACGTAAACAGAAGCAGGATTATCGAGCTTATGGGAGACGGTTAAATTGTTATTGAAGATACCGAAGCCAGTGGACCCATCAAGAAGTGATCCGTCAGTGTAGTACATATTGTCGCAGTTGATGTTTCGATATTTATTGGAAAAAATTTTAGGGATCTGCTGCACGCGTAAATGATCCGGGATTCCACGAGTTTCTTCTATCATGGATGTATCGAAAAACACAGTAGAATCAGAAGTATTTGATAAGTCGACACGATTTGGAATATTCGAAGAAGAGTTAATATTTTGGGACATGTGATTGAAATACAATGTCATAAAACGGGTTTGAGAATGAAGTTCGATTAACCTTTCAAAATTTTCAATCACGGGACGGTTCAAGACCTCACATTTGATTAGAATACGAGAAGACAGGCTCCAGAAGCGGTTTTTCAATGGTAGTACTCCAGCTAAAACCTCCAAACTCATCGTATGGGTCGACTGCATGCAACCTAAGGCGATACGCAAACAACGATATTGTATTCGCTCCAGTTTGATCAAATGTGTGTTTGCTGCGGAGCGGAAGCAGAAACACCCGTATTCAATAACAGACAATATCGTTGTTTGGTAAAGCCTTATAAGGTCTCCTGGATGGGCTCCCCACCATTGTCCGGTTATTGTACGAAGAAAATTCACTCTTTGTTGACATTTTTTCATCAGATACCTCACGTGACAACCCCAGGTGCCTTTGGAGTCGAACCAGACACCAAGATATTTGTGTACCAAAACCTGAGAAATCGTTTTACCCATTAATTGTGTTTGAAGCTGAGCAGGTTCATGCTTCCTAGAAAAAACTACTATCTCAGTCTTCTCCGGAGAGAATTCGATACCTAGCTGTAAAGCCCAAGCAGACAAATTGTCCAAGGTATCTTGCAATGGTCCTTGCAAATCGGCAGCTTTGGCTCCTGTAACAGAGATTACACTGTCGTCTGCAAGTTGTCTTATCGTGCATGAATTTGCCAGACATTCGTCGATGTCATTTACATAAAAGTTGTAAAGAAGGGGGCTTAAACATGAGCCCTGGGGAAGACCCATGTAGCTAATGCGAAAAGTTGCCAAATCGCCATGCGTAAAATGCATGTGCTTTTCGGACAACAAATTGTGCAAAAAATTGTTCAAAATTGGAGAAAATCCTTGTCGGTGAAGTTTACCCGAAAGAATGTCAATAGAAACGGAATCAAAAGCCCCCTTAATGTCCAAGAACGCAGACGCCATTTGTTCTTTACGAGCATACGCCAGCTGAATATCTGTTGAAAGCAACGCAAGACAATCATTCGTCCCTTTGGCACGGCGGAAGCCAAATTGAGTTTCTGATAGTAGACCATTTGATTCGACCCAGTGGTCTAAACGACGGAGTATCATTTTTTCCATCAATTTCCGGATACAGGATAGCATTGCAATCGGCCTATAAGAGTTGTGATTAGAAGCTGGTTTCCCTGGTTTTTGGATGGCGATCACCTTCACTTGCCTCCAATCCTGCGGTACAATGTTTTGCTCCAGGAACTTATTGAACAAGTTCAACAAGCGCCTCTTGGCATTGCCGGGTAGATTCTTCAACAAGTTGAATTTGATTCTATCCAATCCAGGCGCGTTATTGTTACAGGACAGGAGGGCAACTGAAAATTCTGCCATCGTAAAAGGTGATTCTATCGCGTCGTGGCCCGGAGACGCATCGCGAACAATATTTTGCTCAGGAACAGAGTCCGGACATACTTTCCTGGCAAAATCAAATATCCACCTACTTGAAGACTCCTCGCTTTCGTTGACCGTTACGCGATTCCGCATTCTTCGGGCTGTGTTCCAAAGAGTGCTCATCGATGTCTCCCTCGACGTCTCGTTCACGAACCGACGCCAATATCCACGTTTCTTTGCTTTAGCCAAGCTTTTAAGCTTGGTATCAAGCTCCGAATACCGTAAATAGTCGCCAGGTATACCTCCCGTCTGGTAGGCCTTAAACGCGTCGGATCTTTGCGTGTAGACATCGGAGCACTCTTGGTCCCACCACGGAGTGGGAGGCCGTTCTTTGATCGTTACGCCGGGATATTTCTTCGTTTGGGCTTGCAACGCGGCGTCGAGAATCGAGCCCGCGAGGAGGTTGTATTCTTCAAGTGGTGAATGGTGTTGAATCGACTCGACCGCTTTTGAAATCATTTCCTCGTATAACTTCCAATCGACATTTCGTGTGAGGTCATACGGAATGTCAATTGGTCGCATGCGAGTTGACCCGTTAGTAATTGAAATAAGAATAGGCAGATGGTCGCTACCGTGAGGATCGAGGATTACCTTCCATGTGCAATCCAACCGTAGCGACGTCGAACATAAGGATAGATCCAAAGCGCTTGGGCGCGCTGGAGGTTTCGGGATACGTGTCATTTCACCGTTGTTTAAAATAGTCATGTCGAAGTCATCGCAAAGGTTATAGATTAAAGAGGAGCGGTTATCATTGTATGGGGAACCCCAAGCCACGCCATGAGAGTTGAAGTCTCCCAAAATCAAACGTAGCGAGGGAAGAAGTTCTATTAAATCAAAGAGCAGCCGTTGCCCAACCTGTGCTCTGGGGGGAATATATATTGAGGCAATACAAAGCTCTTTACCTTGTATTGTCATTTGACATGCGACAACTTCGATGCCTGGAATCGAGGGGAGGTTAATACGATAGAAAGAATAGCACTTTTTAATCCCTAAAAGTACTCCTCCATATGGGGTGTCTCGATCAAGGCGAATAATATTAAAATCATGGAAGTTGAGATCAATATTTGAAGTAAGCCAAGTTTCACAAAGGGAAAATGCATCGCATTTGTTTTTATTTATCAAAACTTTAAACGAATCAATTTTTGGTAAAATACTTCTACAATTCCACTGTAAGACAGAGATAGAATCCTTCATATACGCAGTTGAATTAGGCATCGAAGGATACAATCGCTGCAAGGAGAGGCCATTGGGCAGTCAACTGCTTCAAAAATGATCTAACTGTCGGGAGGAATGCTGTAAGAAAAATTTTAATTGGATCGGGTACATTGAAAGTTTCAAAAATCCAGTCCACAATGTCAGAAAATTTCACTAATCCAGAGTTTGTTTCATCAACTGGGAGTGTAAAAGGAGCAACTGGGGTTTTAGATGTTCCTGGCAGTGCTGGGAACTCCTTCTGGGACTTTAAATTTGCCAGCCCAGGAGGAGTTTGCTTCGGTTTTTCCGCAGCACTGTTTGGTTTGTTTGTAACTTTCATTTCACTTTGAGAAATCTTAGGACCTTTTCTGGGAAGTTTAGGAGAGGAAATATTTTTCCTCTTTCTAGACTCCCCAGGATTGGCGTAAGATGCTCCCGCTGGTGAATCGTCAGAATCGGTTTCATCAGAGGACAACAGATCGAAGGGGTTCGAAGTAACGGGAGAAGTGGTAACGGTCTTCTTCAGCATGTCAGCGTAGGAACGCTTTGAACGCTCTTTGAGAGACCGTTTTATTTTATCCCTGCGCTGCATGTACACCGCACATGTCGAGAGCTCATGCAGATTTTCTCCGCAGTGAATACACTTTTCAGCGTTAACACTGCAAGAATCTTCCGCATGAGACTCCCCACACTTGCCACAACGTGCCTTATTGCAGCAGTAGGCGGCTGTATGGCCTAACTGCTTGCAATTCAGGCAGTTCATGACGCGGGGCACGTAGAGCCTCACAGGGAGACGAACCCGGTGGATCGAGACGTGGCTTGGTAGTGCAGACCCGGCGAACGTAACTCGAAACGAGTCTGACGGAGTGTATACTGTTTTGCCACCGATGATCGATGCTGACCGCAATTGCTTGCAGTCGAGCACCTTTACTTCGGGACACGTTTTGTTCTTAAAGCACCCTTTGGCACTTTGCAGTATACACTCGACGGACAGACTCGAATCGGTTATGACACCGTCGATCTCCACGTCTCGTGCGGGTATGTAAACGCGATACTCGCGTGTGAAGAGCTCAGAGCAAGCTATATCGTTGGCCTCTTTCAGGTTACCGACCACGACACGGAGCTTGTTAGGCCGGACCTTGGAAATTTCGGTCACGCCCTTGTACTCCTTCGTCAGGTCTTTAGAAATCTGCAAGAGGTTCAACTTTTTCGATTTCGGTCCTGCCTTTGGCCGAAAATAAACAGTATAGCTGCCCTGGGCTCCGTCTGGGTAAAGCCTGGGGCGAGGGGGGACTGAAGAATGAACAGGGGAGGGGGTAACAGAAGGGTCAGGGTCAGAGGGGTTCGGGGATGGTGGCGCGGGAGGCGAGGGATCTACATCCATCGTGCTAAGTCTAGCGCACTAGCGCTGACAAGAACACGTACCTTTCTATTTCTCCCTTCCAGTAAGGTTGGTTGTCCGATCGTTCGAAGTAGCAGCCGTTACAGCCAGCAGCACCAATACAGCAGCACCAAACAGCCACCAGCAGCGAGCCAGGTGTGAGATCACTCCACACAGCGATACAACTCGCTGACACTGATGGCTTCTTCTTTTTCCTCGTTTGTGTCTCGTCCACTGCTGTAGCACAATCCAGCCAGCAGCCAAATCGGCTTACGCACCAGCTGGCAGTCACGATGCGAAACAGTTGCACAAAGGCACGACCTTGAACCCGGATTTATTTCACTTGACCAGGCAAACAATGCCAACACTTGTTCACACGTCTTTTGTTTTATACTCTATCGGACCGATCACCAAACACGTCCAGTACTGATGCGTGTTCGGCACAGAGTGAGTATTCTTGTTTGTTGTGGGTTCAAAATATTTGTGTAAGCATAGATGCGGGCTCTTCGTTCCCGTGTCTTCAGCATAGCATATTTGTATCCTTAATCTGACAAATAGACAAAGAAAATTTTAAATTTTAATGTCAGCGTTTTCCAGAAAGCAGTATAGCTGTGTCATGTACTGGAGATCACCGCTTCCCAGAATGTCTCTAACGGGTACGTTCGGTTGTTTTCCTCGGGCCCGAAGTAAATCTATAAGCTCGGACCTAACCCCACAGTATTCGGTACACGACCAAACAACATGCTCGATGTCATGGTAGCCATCGCCACAAACGCAGTGATTACTGTCTACAAGCCCTATACGAAAGAGATGCGTGTTTAACGTATAGTGATTGGACATAAGTCTGGACATCACGCGAATGAAGTCCCGACCGACATCCAACCCCTTGAACCATGCTTTCGTCGATACCTTAGGAAAAATGGAATGTAGCCACCGTCCCAGTTCATCTGAGTTCCATGATGATTGCCAACTGTTGAGTGTTTTCTGACGCAAAATGCTATAAAATTCATCATAAGCAATTGGTCTGTCATAAATATCGCCGTCAATAGCACCCACCTTATCTAAAGAGTCAGCCTTCTCATTACCCGGAATCGAGCAATGAGAAGGGACCCACGCTAAGGTAACCCGGTAATTTTTATCTGTTAAAGCACTTAAAAACCGCCGTATTTTCCCCAGGAAATACGGGGTGTGCTTCACAGGCTTCATCGATCGCAGAGCCTCAATGGCACTGAGATTATCTGTGAAGATGAAGTAGTGGTCTATGGGTAGGGTTTCGTTGATCCCAAGAGAGTACTGAATAGCAGCAAGCTCTGCGACGTACACGGAAGCAGGAGCATCGAGTTTGTAGGAGGCGGTAAAATTTTCGTGGAAAACACCGAAGCCAGTGGACTCATCTAGATTAGATCCGTCAGTGTAAAACCTTTTATCATAACTAACATGTTTAAACTGATTGGAATAAATCTTAGGGATCTCTTGGGGTCGCAATTGATCCGGGATACCAGAAATGTCTTGTTCCATGGTGGTGCGAATTATTAGAAGTATCTAAAAATGCGACATTGGAGGAATCGTATGAAAAAGGATTAATATCTTGACCCATATAGTCAAAATATAAAGTCATAAATCTGGATTGAGATTAAAGGTCGACCAACCTCTCGAAATTTTCAATTACTAATGGGTTCATAACTGTGCATCGAATTAGCAACCGGTAAGAGAGATTCCAAAAACGATGTTTCAACGGAAGAATACCCGCTAACACTTCAAGACTCATCGTATGGGTCGACTGCATGCAACCCAAGGCAATACGCAAACAACGATATTGTATTCTCTCTAATTTTATAATGTGCGCGTTCGCTGAGGAGCTAAAGCAGAAACAGCCGTACTCAAGAACTGACAATATCGTTGTTTGGTATAACCAGACTTCCCGTGCACGCGCTTTTTTTTTCAAACGACGAGAGAAATCTTTCTCTCGCTCGTAGAATTTCCATGTGTTATGTCCTGGACTTCGGAATCAGACCTTAAATAAAACACAACCGCTCGTATTCGTCTCACACTCAAAAGTTCCTCCTTTATTTGACAGCTCACCCTAACACTGAGCTCATCATACAATCATCCCTGCGACTGAATTTACTCTATCCTGTTCATGACACGTCTCACTTAAGTTAGGCAACACTGATAGTTTGTACTCTACATTCCTCTTCTTCTTAGGGATCAATGACATTAATTGATTTTATAATCGAGTAAATATGCTGGTTTTCTCATCCCCCTTCGCGGACGCTCTTTTGTTTTATCTTCCCCGTGTTCAATTCGAATATCCGGCACTTCATTCTCGACAGACACAGAACTCTGTCTATTGTTTTCTTCTTCATGCCTCTCTGCTTCATTCAGGTAAGATCTCTGCTGAACTTCTCGATCGGTTTCCAACAATTCCAGATGGGCTACGTTCCTATGTATGATCCGTTGTGATTCCTTCGACTGCAGAGTTACATCCGATCCCTTACGATCTAAAACTGTCCATTCTTCTGGGCTAAAATTTGTTGCCAGTTTATTGTCCTTCACCATCCTTTTTACCAGAACCGTATCGCCCACCTTCAACTCTCTCTCTTTTGCTCGACGACGATCGTTGGTATAAGCGGCACTTCTCTGTTTGACTAATCTATCCCGATCTCGAACTTCTTCCATCAGTTTGTTTCGTTGCGTAGATAATGTGGGCAACTTGTCACGAATTAGTCTTCCAAACATTAGAACCGCTGGAGCAACTCCCGTGGTTGTATGAGGTGTTGAGTTGTACATTAGAACACTCATCCTCAAATCCCACTTCCATTTGGTTTCCTCAAGTTGACTTATTTTCAGGTGTATCTCGATCATTCCATTTACTCGTTCCACTTCTCCATTTGCTTGGGGCCAATATGGAGTGGTCCGCCTTTGTTCTATACCGTATTGCCCACAGAAGTTTTTCATCTCCTCACTGATGTATTGGGGGTCATTGTCGGTTTTCAGGGTCTCCGGAAATCCAAACCGGCAAAAGGTTTCGTGAAATGCTTAGATTGTCAACGATGTGGTAATCTGTTTCATGATGACGACTTCGACAAACCGGCTGAAATAGTCTACGATTACCGGAAGGTTGTGACCTGATGGTAGAGGTCCTACGAAATCAGCAGCTAAATCTACCCACGCTTTATCTGGCATATTTAAACTTCTCATCGGTTCAGGCGAATCAAGGGCAGAGACAATAGTGCAGGATTTACAACTTTTAACCACCCTTTCTGCTTGCCTGTCAATGGCGGACCACCATACTTTCTGTCGCAATCGTTTCTTCATAGCCACGATGCCTGGGTGGGATTCATGAGCAATTTGTAGTGTCTGCTGTTGAAGAGCAGCAGAGATCACTATTCGTTCACCTCTCATCAATGAACTTCCTGTTCGATAGAGCTCAGATTCAAACGGTTTGAAATGTTTTGTTTCTTCGGTCCAGACTCCACTTTCAAGTGCAACAATAACCTGTTGTATCAGTTCATCCTTGTCGGAATGATTCGCTATCTCCTGAATCGTTAATGCTTGGGGTACGGCCGATAAGGTTATTTTCATAATGTATTGCTCTGCGTCATGGTCGAAAGGTTCCGGTTCCTGCACAGCTAACCTCGAAAGTGAGTCAGCCAGATTAGTTGCTCCTGGTTGATAAACGACATCGAACGAGAACGACTGTATCCGTAAAACCCATCTTTCAATTCGTGGACAAGGTTTCGAACGATGAGAAAAAAGGAAATCTAAAGGTTTGCAGTCAGTTATCAATTTGAATTTCGTTCCTAGTAGAAACAATTTGAATTTTTCTACAGCCCAAACTAGTGCCAGTGCCTCTCTTTCATTTCCTCTTCAAGTCCGTTAATGCCTTGCTGGCGAAGGCGATAATTCTGTTTTCCTTATTCTGATTTTCTTGAATCAGCACGGCTCCAAGGCCAGTGGGGCTGGCATCTGTGATGACATACGTAACGTCTGTCGGATTGAAGAATCCTAAAAACCCAACTGACGTTATTTCATGTTTAATAGACTCGAAGGCTGCTTGGTGAACTGCTTCCCACTTGAATGTAACTCCTTTTCTCAATAAACTTCGAAGTGGATCGGTTTTAGCTGCTAAATTTGGTATAAACCTGCCCACGTATGTCACTAGCCCCAAGAAACTACGGAGTTCAGCTGTTGAAACTGGTGAACGAAATTGTTTGATCGCTTGCACTCGACTTTCCGTTGGCTTGATGCCCTGAACTGAAAGTTCATGCCCAATAAAATGTAATTTCGACACATTGAACTGACATTTTTCCTGGTTAAGCAAAATTCCATAGGACTCCAAACGATCTAAAAGAGCCTTCAATCTCGCTGAATGTTCTTCAACCGATCTCCCAAAAACCATAAGATCATCTAGATAAACCACCACCCCATCTAACCCAGCAATGATGGATTCCATGACCTTCTGGAATAACTCTGGAGCGGAACATACTCCGAACATTAATCTCTTATATCTATAAATGAAATGAAGCAAAAAAAAATGTGATTTACTAGTTTTATTTAATATGTTCTTGAATTTGGAATATGAAAAAAAAACTAAACTTAAATTTACCTAAATAGGCCATATTTGGTTATAAATGTTGTGATTTCTCGTGATCTCTCGGAAATTTCGACTTGGTAGTAAGCATCCTTGATATCAAGCTTAGAGAAGCGAATCGCGCCGTTGATGCCTCCTAGTAGCTCATCGATCAGTGGCAAAGGATGCTTTTCCCGAAGAACTGCGCGATTAGCCTTACGCATATCCACGCAAAGTCGCACTTCACCCGACTCTTTCAATACAGGTACTAAAGGCGAAACCCAAGCAGATGGCTTTGTAACCCTTTCGATTATGTCCTGATCTAGTACTACCTGTAGTCTTTTCTCAATCAAGCTCTCCAGTGGAATCGGTGCTCTACGATACGGTTGTTGAACTGGTTGTACAGATTCGTCGATTGGGATCTCCACTAATATCCCTTTGATTTTTGGGAATTTTTTGGAGCTATCCGTAACTGACGCGATATCAAACCTGATCCTATGGACTTGTAGCTCTTGGGCTGTCTTAGCTCCCAGGAGGCACTGGTGATTACCGTCAACGACATAGAATTTTGCATCTGCTTCATTGGTACCAGCTAAAATCTTAGCATTGAATGAACCGATAAGCTTCAAGGTTGTATCTGATGCATAAGCTTTCAGGACTCGATCCGGTTGACCTTGATCTGTAACGTATACTCCAGCTTCTTTCATTTGTTTCCATGTTTCCACCGAAATGATATTAGCATCGGCACCCGAATCGATTATCATCCGAATGATTACTCCTCCTACTGTGAAATGGAATTCATTTCCGCCCATAGCGTAGAACACATAGCCGTCTTCTCGATCCATCCTCTTCTCTACCTCATTTTCTTCTGCAATTGCCCGAATACGCTTCGCTGATCTTCCGAATTAAACATTTCCGTTTTCTGCTTTGCGTTTAGCTTGTTCATAATTTTGACCCTGATGATTTTGACTGAATCGAAAACACATCCTCGCAAAATGTCCATAAGCCTGACATCTAATACATTGTACTAGCTGGGCACCATTTACTGGCCTTCAAATGACCGAGACGGCCACAAGCAAAACACGTCATAACAGTTCCTTGATTCATTGCTACTTTCTTCGGCGGAAATCGTGGCTTAACTCGATCCGATCGTTCACGCACCAACTGAATTGGAGCCTCATTCGAGTATCCGCTCACTTCACTCATTTGCATCGATTTCGTTTTGGTGTCAGCCATGGTCGTTCCAAGCGCTATGATATCAGTCAAAGATCTGCGATCCTTCTTCAAAATTTCAACTCGCAGTAGCTCAGAGTTGCATTTCTCGGTGGTTTGATCTACAATCATCTCCTCAAAATTATCAGGAGAAAACCCACAGCGTTTTGCTTGGGTCCTCAGTCGCAAAGAAAAATCTGACAATCTTTCCAAAGGTTTCTGGGCCATTTGCCTGAACAAGTAACGCTCGTATGCTATCATTCTTTTCGGTTCAAAATGGTCATCCAACGCTTTTATTGCCACTTCGTAGTGGGGGGGTTCTGCTGCAATCAGATTAACCCGTTTTGCATCCGGTAGATTGTCATACAGTTCTTGCAAATCGGGCCCTCCCAGATACAGAAGCTTTGCTAGTTTCTCGGATTGATCCACAACTCCCACTGCACTGAAATAACATTCCAGCTGCCTCTTCCATTTCTCCCATTCTGCCGCCATCCGATTGTCTTCAATATTCATGTCAAACTGTCGAACTGGCCGAAACGTTTCCATGTTAGTCGTATTTCTGTTCGAAATTTAAAATTTCGGGTTTTTTTTAAAACCCAAATAAAAATTAAATTAAATTTTTTTTTTACGAAGATTCTTGAGTCAAATTGTTAATTATTTTCTTTTCGCTTGACGTAGCTCTGTATGATGCGATTCTATTAATATGAACATATTTAACCTTACACATCTAATCGAGAAAGAATCAATGGAATTTTGTTTTGAAATCAATAGATAGTTATATTACTTCTCAAATATAATAAAAATAAAATGGTAAAATATTTTGCTAAAAACAACGGTTACTAGATTATACTTATTTCCGGTTTTCATAAGCCAACAGCTCTCTCAAAACATCTTCTATAACTTCACTTCCAATGGATGGAACCAACAGTTCACATCTTTCTAACCTTTCAACTCATTCTTTTACTTCAAACCAACAGTTTGAGTTTACAGTCACCGCCCATAGTGTTATCAAAATAACTTAGCCTTATCTGAGCCAGCAGCTCACGATACTTCTGCCTATACTATAACTTTGGAATGAACCATCAGTTCACATCTCGTATCTTACACATTTTAGACTCCAAACCATCAGTATTGGAGTGTTTCTTCTTTATCTTGCCATTGAGAACCTGAATCAACAGTTCGGTTTATAATATTCTAGATTAAAACTGAGCTTTTCTCAGAATATATTCAAGGCTCTCTAAAGCAAAATCATGATCATAATCGCGAATCAGAACTCCTCCTCTTATCTTAATAATCCATATTTTGTTATACGGAAGGTTATGCAGAAGGCGTAGCCCCTAGCATCGTGATCATTTTTCTCAGAGCGTTGGTCAAGACTAAACTTCAGAATCAAAAGTTACTAACCTGATTAACAAAAAAATATCGACAAAACTCCAAAACAGCGCCGTTAATCCTGCCACTTAATACAAAAAAGAAGAAAAAAATCTATCCACCTCGTTCGCCAAATTGTTATGTCCTGGACTTCGGAATCAGACCTTAAATAAAACACAAACGCTCGTATTCGTCTCACACTCAAAAGTCCCTCCTTTATTTGACAGCTCACCCTAACACTGAGCTCATCATACAATCATCCCTGCGACTGAATTTACTCTATCCTGTTCATGACACGTCTCACTTAAGTTAGGCAACATTGATAGTTTGTACTCTACACCATGTATGTGCGACGAGACGAGATACGTCACATGCAATTTGCAGGTTGCTCTTTCGCTTCTCTTTCGGTTCGGATTGCGATGCGCAAGGCGATGTTTCATCGCACTACGAACTGAGCGAGACGCCCGTACTGTACATACTTGAAACAGCTCGTGCGCTACACCTAGTGAGACTTTCTCGTGTACACGACGAGAGGTTTCTTTTTTTTTTCTTCGGTAAGAGACTGCGGCGCACCACACGATGTCTTATCGCTTTACGAACTGAGCGAGACGTCCGTACTGTACCTTAGTGAAACTGTATATTAGAGAAATGACAAAGCACTCACCGTTGAGGAAACTGTCAACATCAAAACGGGCGAGCTGTATAATTTTGCATTGCCGTTATCCGTTTTGATGTTGACAGTTGCCTTAACGGTGAGTGTCTCTGCGTCTCTCTGGTGTATAGGCTGCCTACCGTACCTACATACGATATATGCCGTCAAACCCTTCTGAAGGTGTATTAATCGGAAGAATTCACAAAACTATATTACTACGATCAGATTATCACGAACCTTCAGAACCTGATTTGCAATATCTATACACTAAGGTCGCTTTTTACGCGGTTTTTTTACGCGGATTCCGGAATTTACGCGGTATTTTTTTTTTTCGTGCGGATTTCGGTTCCTCTTCACTCGGATTGCAGAATTTACGCGGGTTTTTTTACGCGGATTCCGGAATTGACGCGGTTTTTTAAGCGGCATGTATCCCCCGCATAAAAAGCGACTTTAGTGTACTCAATTCGAAAATTCTATCCAACATCAACATGTACTAGAAAATATAAACAATTTCAATGGTTTTACTATTTTTAACTCCCGAAAAACTTATGTTGTAATTTCAAACCACATTTTTTATCCTTAGAACTACAAAACAGAGTTCTATCATAAGATATTCAATGATATCTAAACCGACATAAGGAACACTTCTGTTAACCAACGTAACACTCTGCATCCGGTGCATTTTCGTACCGTTAGCATAATAAGTATAGTTACAAGACGTTCTTAATTCATGTTAACAAAAGTCGGATGAATTAATCATAGAATTTTGAATTGATAAATAAATGAACTAGGTTATATCATTGATAATTCTAACGGTGTTTTGATGCATGCTGCTATAACACCGTAAATAAAAAAAAACATAAAATCCCCTGCCTGTATCCTTCTGCGCAAAATCAATTTCCTTCTCGAACCATTAGCGCAAAGCAACATGCGAGGCAAGCTCGCGAGGCGAGCTCACGAGAATTTGCACGCAAGCTGTCTCAAGTACGCGACGCCCATGCACCGCACTCGTTAAGTTGAGAGACGAGATATCTTCGTGTACGTCGCAAGACAAATTCCCATGCGACGAGACATGGCTCGTACGAATGGTTAGTTTTCTCGCTCGCACGCTGCACACAGTACGAAGCGACTGAATGAGAAACGAGACTTGTAGCGAAAAGCACACTGTCTCTTCTTTGTGCGAGCGAGATTTCAGGAAGTCTGGGTATAACCTTTGAAGGTCTCCTGGGTGGGCACCCCACCAGGTTCCGGTAATCGTACGAAGAAAATTAATCCTCTGTTGGTATTTTCGTGTCAGATACCTAATATGACAAGCCCAGGTGCATTTAGAGTCGAACCAGACCCCGAGATACTTAGCGATTAAAACCTGAGAGATCGTTTTACCCGTTAGTAGGAGCTGCAGCTGAGCTGGGTTATGCTTCCTAGAAAAAACGACCAGCTCAGTTTTCTCCGGAGAGAATTCGATACCCAGCTCAAGAGCCCATTCAGACAAATTGTCTAAGGTATCTTGCAATGGTCCTTGCAGATTGCTACCAGTAATGGATACAACGCTATCGTCTGCAAGTTGCCTTAGCGTGCATGAATTTGCAAGACATTCATCGATGTCATTGACGTAAAAATTATATAAGAGAGGACTTAAACATGAGCCCTGGGGAAGGCCCATGTAACTAATTCGGGAAGTTGTCGAATCGCCATGTGAGAAATACATATGCTTTTCTGACAAAAAGTTGAGCAAAAAGTTATTCAAATTTGGTGAAAGTCCCTGCGAATGAAGTTTCGCGCTTAAAACTTCTACAGAGACAGAGTCAAAAGCCCCCTTAATATCCAAGAACGCAGAAGTCATTTGCTCTTTTCGAGCAAATGCGAGTTGAATTTCAGTAGAAAGCGACGCTAGGCAATCGTTCGTCCCTTTGCCCCGGCGAAAGCCAAATTGAGTATCTGAAAGAAAACCGTTTGTTTCGACCCATTTGTCTAACCGTAAGTGGATCATTTTCTCCATTATTTTCCGGAGGCAAGAGAGCATCGCAATCGGCCTATATGAATTGTGATCAGAGGCAGGTTTCCCGGGTTTCCGAATAGCAATGACTTTTACCTCCCTCCAGTCATGCGGAACAATATTTAGCTCAAGAAACTTGTTAAAAAAATTCAACAAGCGTCTTTTTGCAGAGTCGGGTAGATTCTTCAACAGGTTGAATTTTATTCTATCTAACCCTGGAGCCTTATTGTTGCACGACAGGAGAGCCATTGAAAATTCCATCATCGAAGATGGAGGCTCTTCCGTAGTTACTAAAAACGCGTCGCGAAAGGTTTTCTGTTCCGGTACAGAGTCCGGACAGACCTTTTTGGCAAAATCGAGTATCCAGCGATCTGAATACTCCTCACTCTCATTCGAAACGTCACGGTTCCGCATGCCCCTGGCGGTATCCCAAAGAGTGCTCATCGCTGTTTCCCTCGACAACGCGATTACGAACCGTAGCCAGTACCCGCGTTTTTTCGCCTTTACTAAGCTCTTCATCTGCCTGCCCAGTGCCTCGTACTTTCGAAGTAGGTTGACAGTGCCGTACTCCCGGTAGTCCTTATACGCCGCGGACCTTCGCGTGTACAGCTCAGAGCACTCTTTGTCCCACCATTTGTTGGGAGGGCGCTGTCTAATCGTTACCCCGGGTATCAGTTTCGTCTGAGCTTGAGTCGCGGCGTCGATGATCAAGCCAGCTAAGAACGCGTATTCTTCCTCCGGAGGAAGTTTCTCGTGAGTCTCGATAGATTCCGCTATAATAGACTCATAACGCTTCCAATCAATATTACGAGTAAGGTCGTAGGAAATATTGATTGGGAGTTGAACCATTAGCAATTGATATAACGATTGGAAGATGATCACTACCGTGGGGATCGTTGATTACTTTCCACTGGCAATCTAACGCTAGTGATGTCGAGCAGAGGGATAGGTCAGGCACGCTTTCACGTGCTGGAGGATTAGGTACACGTGTCGCTTCCCCAGTATTCAAAAGTGTCATATTGAAGTCGTCGATCAAGTTACAAATTAAAGAAGATCGGTTGTCGTCGTACAGCGACCCCCATAGCGAACAGTGAGAGTTAAAATCTCCCAAAATCAAAAAAGGTGCGGGAAGCAATTCTGCTATATCAAGGAGTTGCTTCTGTTCAATCCGCGCGGATGGGGGAATATATAACGAAACAAGGCATAGGTATTTTCCATTCATATTTGTTTGAATAGCAACAACTTCAATATTCGAGATCGAGGGGAGGTCGATTCTGAAAAAAGAATATCACTTTTTGATCCCTAAAAGTACCCCTCAACCGTGTGAGTCTCGATCTCGACGAATGATGTTAAAATCGTGGAAATTAAGTTGGTCATTTGAATTGAGAAAAGTTTCACAAAGCGCGAACGCATCACAATTGTATGTGTTTATCAAATGTGAAAATAAATCAAATTTGGGGATGATACTTCTGCAGTTCCACTGTAACACAGTGACAAAATTCCTAACCTCTTTCAACGTATTAGTCATCGAAAGATACGATAGCTGAAACGAGGGGCCAAGCTGCTGTGAGTTGTTTCAAAAAGGTTTCCACTGTAGGGAGAAGGGCAAGAAGAATGTTTTGAAGGGGATCTGGTATGTTGAATGTTTTAAATATTCAGTCCACAATATCAGAGAATTTTATGAACCCTTTTCTTTTATGTCTTCTGATCGAGAAATGGGTGCACGAGGGGTTTTTGGTGCCCCGAGAGCGGTGGGTACTCCTGGTTTGATTTGAAATTAAAACCGGGGGGCACTTGCTTCGGTTTTTCTTCACCGCTTTCTTTTTGTGTTGTCTTGTTGGTCATTCC
Source organism: Wyeomyia smithii (assembly GCF_029784165.1). NCBI lineage: Eukaryota > Metazoa > Arthropoda > Insecta > Diptera > Culicidae > Wyeomyia > Wyeomyia smithii. Next base: position 166,197,805 of record NC_073696.1, on the reverse strand, counting down.
GCTAGGGGTTATCTTACGACCTTTGCGAGAAAGATTAGGAGAGTTGAGCATTCTCCTCTTCCTAGATCCTTCTGGCAAGGCATAAGAACACCCTTCGACGGGATCGTTAGATGTACCCTCATCGGTTGGCAAAAAGGAAAAGATGTTTCCTGTCGAGGGTGGCTCAGCCCTCTTAAGCATTTCTGCAAAAGAGCGCTTTGATCGCTCCTTAAGGGAACGCTTAATTTTTTCCTCGCGCTGTTTGTACGCGGGACACGCCGAAAGGTCATGCCGAGTTCCCTCGCAGTAAAGACACTTTTCAGTATCCTCACTGCAAGCGGTCTCATCATGATTGCCTCCGCACTTGCTGCAGCGTGCCTTGTTGCAGCAGTAGGTGGCTGTATGGTCTAACTGCTTGCAATTTTGGCAATGCATGACCCGCGGTACAAACAGGTGTACAGGCAGACGAACCCTGTCCAAAGCTATGTAGCTCGGCAGTGCGGATCCGGCGAATGTCACCCGGAAGGAATCCGAAGGGAGGAATTTCTTCTTCCCTTCTTTGATGGATACTGAATGCAATTGCTTGACATCCAGTATCTTTACATTTTGAATCAGGGGGTTCTTGAAACAGCCAACCCCGTGACGCAAAATGTCATCGACCGTGAGGCTTCCTTCGGTAACCACACCGTCGATCTCCACGTCCTTGGCAGGGATGTACACGCGGTACTCCCTTGTAAAGAGCTCGTAGCTAGCAATTTCGTTTGCTTGCTTCAAGCTACTCACGACAACTCGCAGTTTGTTCGGCCTCATCTTCGTAATCTCGGTTACGGCCGGAAACTGTTTTGCCAGGTCTTTGCCTATTTGAATTATATTCAAACGTTTTTTTATGGGCCGGAAGTAGACAACGTAGGAACCGCTAGCGGCATCTGGGTAAGCTTTTACCCGTATTTCCGGTACCCTTGGTACAGGGCTAGGTAGCGGGGGTGGTACAGGGGGAAAAACTGCTGGGGGAAATTTCAATTTCTTCCCCATTTGTTTCCACATCCAGGAAAAGTTGCACCTGCATGTCGTCCATTTTGCGGGAGCGTTACGCTCTACCGCACACAAACGATAAATATTCGAATGTATGGGAGGGGGGGGGGGGGTATCAAACAGTTGGTATTAAATTTTAAAAACAATATTTCAAACTACAATGGATCAAATAAAAAAAAGACAGTAATACTAATACTAATAACAATAGTAATAATACTAATACTAATAATAATAATAATAATAATAATAACAACAATAATAATAATAATAATAATATTGATAGTAATAATATTAATAATGATAATAATACTAAAGTGAATACGTCACCGAACGTCTAAGTCACGACCTCTCGGCTGCTGGTAGGATCAATCTGGAAGTGTGTCTCCGCAGAACAAACAATGACGATCCAGCTTCGTGTTGTAACACAGTTGCCGTGGTCTTGTAGATGCCACTTGTTGTTGATTTCCACTCGCTCGATCGTATGGTGGTCCGTGCTGCTAGCGGGGTAACAGCGGTGCGGGGAAATTATTCTTGCTGATATATCAGCTGCGTATCGGATCACTGGCGGGGTAGCCTGCCCCTACCAGTGTGCAGAAGATGTTTCTGCCGATATACTGCAGCCTATTGTTATCGCACTGCACAAGAACTAACCGACAAAAAAAAAAACACCCGTACGATAACTCGTGTATTGTTATTTTGCGAATTAAGCAGAGCTGAACAATTTGCGTCTAATCGAGACGAAAGCAAAACAACGAATCCATTATTTTCTCGTTCATTCATTACATTTAATCCATTTTCTATGTTTTACCATGAACTGAATTTTTTTCCTTCAGCAATTTGCAGTACCAACAGCAGCGTAATGGAATGTTGTGTAACTAAGTGCGGCATCTTCCATACGACACTAAAACGCATAATAAAGCCTTAATTGTGCAAACACTGTAATATTGAAAATGGTCAAGTCTTGTTCGAAACGCAGCTTTCGATTGATCTGTTCGGTCGCTTAATTGCTTTCCCTAACACTGTCGTCAGAATTATACACCTAGTAAACCGAGAATACACTATTTGGGCTAAATAAAAGTCAGCTTCTGCTTAAGGGGTAATATCTACCAAATAAAAATTTTTTTCGCCTTTTTTTTGTTGGCCTAAATCATGCTAAAACTATCTAATAATCAAAATCTACATCGCCCAAGTACAGATCTAAACTCAAAGTCCCTGTAAATCAATTTTTACTAAACAACTTTTATGCTCCAAAATAACATTTTACGTTTATTTTGGCGATGCTCGTTTTTATTTTTAATTTCGAGGCTTTGTAAACTAGTGGAAGTTACCTATGATCGATATCGTCTTTCAAATTTGAAGTATAGAGGTCGCTGCATCAAGTTTCGACAGTTACAGAGTCTCTACAGCACGTGTTTACTTACAATTTCCATTTGTTTAGTCTATCAGCCGTTCTCGTTGTGTACGTTCTTCGTTTAAATTTTTTTATACTTTTTAACTGTGAGTTATACTCAAAAGTACTTAAATATGAGTGACAATTTTGAATTTTGCGTTGGATCGAACGCCAATCGCGTCAAAGTCACTGAGCGTCGCATGTCTGATACCGCGAAAGAGGGTATGCGCAACCTTAGATCAGATAAAAACCTAAATTAATCTACCTAGCGGTGAGCAGGCTTCTTCCGTTCTCTTGATTTTTGCCCAAATTTCCTTTTCTACCTGCCAAACCCCTTGGAGAACTAGACTTTCTCTCACACAGAGTGAGTAATTATCCACATTTAGGCGTAGAGATATCAGTCGCAGAGTTCCTTTTCACTCTTTATCATCACGTGTTAGGGATAAACCTTTATTTGCTCTCTCAGTTTAGGAGGGAGTAGTTTTCGTTAGCTTCTCCTTTACTAGAAGAGAAGTTGGCCAAATATCAAAACATTTAGGTTCATATGGAAGCCACATCCTAACCGTTTTCGAATTTAATATTATAGGAAGATTCACAACTCACCATGGGTGCGTATTCTGCAGAAATTTCGATTTTATACTGTTTTTGCCGCACCCCAGAGCGATGAGAACGGTAACGCAATGCTCAGTTGGTCGCCGAGCAATTTATGTCATTTTTCTTGCTGATGCTCTGTCAAATTAAGAGCGTTTTTTCGTCAGAGAAACTATTACTCTGCGCTCTCTCTACAGCAGATGGTGTGATGCACATTGAATGTAAGCTCGCAGTTGTTAAGAGGGAAGAAAACTCTTTCTCTTTAAGATGAAGATGAGCAAAACAAAGCCTGGCGGTGAGACCCAGCCTTTTTCCTTCGAACTTATTATTTGTTAAAATAGATTTACTCCAACACTTAAAAAATACACCTTGATTATTTCTGCTGGATTTGTTATTCATTCGAAACAACAAATTTTTGGTAGCCAACAGCACAACTATACCGAACATTTAAAATTCAACATATCATCGGCTTCGTGCAACACTGGCACAACTCAAAATTTTGCATTTTTGAGTTTTTGATGGCAAACGATGCCAAATACTGTTAAGTTTCATCACACGAAATCCCATTCCGAAAATCACAAAAATTCCAGAGTTATGATTAGAAGTGCCTTTGCTGCACAAATCGAAATTTCTCCATAAAGTTAGTAAAAATAAGGTTTTAACTTGGACAACGTGAGCACGTAATATGTGCATAATAGACCCAAAGGTGTTTAATAAGGATTGATAATCTTAAACTTCAAAGTTTTCTTGAAAATCGAAAAATAAATTTTTGACGCAAATTTTCAAACGCGTTTTTCTCGAAACTACGTTTTTTGAGTTGTGCCAGTGTTTCACGAAACCGACGATATGAATATAAATTAACACGTATACATGCAAATAACATTAAATTCTTTCAACTATATGATGCGATTTTGTTTTTGATTGTGGTATAATCGATTTGTACTCATATACTGCCTATAAATATTCAGATTCTTTAAGTCAACGTTAGTCAGTAGATTTCAAATAATGTATAATTAAATGTTGTTCCTTATACATTAATTTGAATGATCTTATCAGTGAAATTAAAATTCTTTAACGCAGTTGATATTACTGATCGTTTCTGAGAGGCATCCATGAATGGCCAAATACCAATCAATATGGGTTCTTGAAACCTGGATCATACCCAGTGGCCAGAATCCGACCTAAAACCCAATTTTCAATCCAGATGACCACTTCTTGTTGCCTGATAATCATAAAATCCATCGTAAAATTGCCGAACTGCCTAATCTGGGTATTTCTATGGGGAAGATGGCGACAGTTTCCGATCAACAGCCTTAAGTGACAAATAACATCCAATGCGATTTGGGGAAGCGGTATGATACCCTGAGGCCAGAAATCATCTTCAGATGCCATTTTGAATTTCTAGACAGTAGCTTCTGGTTTCTACCAGTCTAAAAGGGACAAACATTACCCAATGTGAGTTTTTCAGTACCCGGGATGATGCTCAGAGACCAGGAATCAACTTCATACTTCATTTTAAAATCCAAATTTGCGACACCTGTTTCCTTTAAATAAGTCGTGTAATCTTTGAAAGAAGAGATTTTCAATATTTTTACAATTTAACACATAATGGATAAAATAAAAGTCCGATTACACTTGACAACACAAGTGTTGCCTCGAAGGTCAAACCGCAGACAGACGTCCAAGCTGAGTTCCAAACTTGTGTAAAGTTTTTTGTAGTGGCAATCCGTAACCAGATAGCGCTACCAGTACCGCCAGCCTCGTACACCAGCGAAAATAAATGTATTGTAGCGATAAGGTCACCAGGCGGCGCTAGTGTACAAGTGATTTATAACGCAATTTACTTTGAAAATTTACACAGAAATTTTGATTAATGTTGTTCTTGCTTGGACGTCTGTTTGTGGTCAAACTAAGAAAAAATGAAAAATTATAGGTTTTCCTGTGAATTTTTTTCTTTCTAGGGCAACTATCATGAGCTTTAGAGCAGCATTTTTTGTCAACCAGTGTTATAATCAAATTAAATGGGTACCAATAAAGCAACTAAACCTTCAATTAAAAACTAAGATTGTTGAAATCAGTGATTCCATCTTTGGCAAAACGAGTGAATTTGATCAAGTTTTCTGAACACGTTTCTTTTCATAACCTTCGAATCACATGTTCAATCATCATAAAATTCGTTATTTAGGGGTTTTAAAGACAGCCCGTTCATTTGATACCTATTTTGTTCAAATCGGTTGTGTAGTTTCTGAGATAATGGAGTTTCATAACTATTACATTTTGATACATAACAGACAAAGTTACAGTCCGATTATAATGAAATTCAATAGGGTTTTATCAGGCAACTAGAACTTTCTATTGCAACTCATTTTGTGAAAATCGGTCCATCCATCTCTGAGAAAAGTGGGTGAGCTCAAGCAGTCTTAGAAATATGTTTCTTGTCATAGCTTGATTTCACATTATTATACATAACGACAAAGTTAAAGTCCAATAACAATAAAATTAAATAGGGTCCTATGGGGCAACAAGACCTTCCATATGACACTAATTTTGTGAAAATCGGTCAGGCCATCTCTGAGAAAAGTGAGTGAGTTTAAACAGTGTTTGAAACGCGTTTCCTTGCATAACTTTTGAACTACATGTCCAATCATTATAAAATTATTTCACAAATGGTTCAAAAAATAAGCCCGTTCTTTTGATACCAATTTTGTTCAAATCGGTTTTGTAGTTTCTGAGATCATGAAGTTTTGTGATTTTCACAAAACTAGACCGATTTTCATGAAATTAATTGCAAATGAAAGGTCTAGTTGCCCCATAAGACCCTATGAAATTTTATTGTAATCGGATTCTTAGTTTAGAGGTTATGTATCGAAATGTAAAAATCATAAAACATCATTATCCCAGAAACTACACAACCGATTTGAACAAAATTGAGTTCAAATGAACGTGCTTCCTGAAAAACCCTTAAATTTTAAATTTTATAAAGATTGAATATATAGTTAAAAAGTTATGAAAAGAAACGTGTTCTGAAGACTGTTTAATCTCACTCATGTTTCTCAGAGATGGCTGGACCAATTTTCATAAAATCAGTTTCAAATAGAAGGTCTAGTTGCCCCATAAGACCCTATTGGTTTGTTTTGCAATCGGACTATTACTTTTCCTGTTATGTTCAAATATGTGAAATTAAGCTATGAAAAGGAACATATTCCGAAGACTACTTGGACTCACTCACTTTTCTCAGAGATGGCTGACCCGATTTCCACAGAATTATTGTCAAATAAAAAGTCGTTCAAATGGTGGTTTCAAATTTTGGCTACACGTTCCCATTTTATTTGATTATAATCGAACTTAAGCAACCGTTATGTATTAAATTGTTAATAAAACAACGAAAGTCTATTATTTCAAAGATTACATGACTTATTTGAACATAACTAGTGTCTAACGAACGAGTCATCTCTCAACCTTACAAATAACAAACTTCATAACAATTTGATATGTGGCTCAAAAGTTATGGAAAGAAAAGAAAATTCAAAGTCTATTTAAAACTACACTGCTTTGATCGATATATGTGGCCTCAACATTATTTTGAACATTTCAAGTTCATTGATTCCTTGCGATATGTTTAAAATCTGCAAATGCACGACGAATCAACGAATCGGCCATAAGATATGATCAAAGTCAAGTTCTCGACGTTTGGCTCCTGTACATCGCCTTAATTCTGAATATATTTATATTGGGTGGTCTTCGGTCATTTTCAGCAGATTTTCTGGCATCAATCTGACACCGGAAATACCTATATTGGGAGGTATTTTGTTATTTTGGTTGTTTTCCAGAAACTAAAAGTGGCCGTCTTTAAATTCAAAATGGTGTCCAAGGTCAATGTTTGGTTTCTATGCATCATCTCGATTACGGAAAGATCCATATTGAGCATTATTCGGTCATTTTCGACTGTTTCCTAGAAGTTGCAATTTAGCAATTTAAAATGGTACGGAGGTCAATTGTTAGCTTATTGCATCATTCTGGTTCCAGAGTTACTCATATTGGATAGTATTTGTTTATTTTAGGCTGTTTTTTTTCCAAACCGGAAGTCGCCATCTTGGATTTCAAAATGGATAACTTCTGGCCTCTGAGCGTCATTCTGGTTGAAGAAACACCTATATTGGGTGTTATTCGATCATTTCCGGCTGTTTCCCAGAAACCGCAAGTCGCCAATCTAGAATCCAAAGTGGGGTCTGTGGTCGATTTCAGCTGCTGTGTATCATTCTACATCTGGAGATACTCATGTTAGACGGAAATCGGCCATTTTTGGCTGTTTTCCAGAAACCAGAAGCCATCTTACAATCCAAAATGTTGCCTGAGGTCGACTATGGAACATATTTGTTACCACTAAAAATATTCACCTGCCAAATATGGTTCCATTTAGTTGATTGATTCGCGAGATGTGCAGAAACATGTGCTTCCAGAAGAGGGAGGGGCGTCGAACTATTATGGACATATTTATAACCTCTTAAAACATTCACATACCAAATTCGATCGGTTCGGTAGTTTTCGAGCCTATATTGATCAGACAGACAAACAGACAGACCGGACTATATTTTAGAACCTAAAGAGTGAATATACATTCATTGGATTGAAGCGTTCATGTTAATCTATTCTTACAAATAAAAGTTTGAATGAGCAAGGCTGGGTTTGACCGCTAGGTGGATTAATTTAGGTTTTTATAAGACGCGCTTACTAACGCTACGACAGTCTTTGTGGTACCATATGGTGGTAGTGACATTGCATTTTGCCTTGTGTATGAGAATTTTTTTCGTGGTGCTGTCTTGATTTATACAGTTTACTCTATGCAAAAGTAATACGTGTTTACTTATGATGTTTGCATACCTGCTGCTTCTTTTCGTATGTATGCGTTGAGGGCCTCTGCAAACTGATTAGAATTTTCCAAGGCTGCACATACTTTTTTTATCCTCTGTGGCATCTCCTCTAAAAATGTATTTTCACATATTGGTGGTACTACTGTTGTAGCCTGATAACAACTCAAGGTGAAATTGAAAACAATAATAACACAGAAGAGCACATTATTTAGTTTTGACCGCGTCCTGTAAACCAAAACGAGAGAAAAATATTAAAAACGATATATTTTTATTCATTTTTATTATTTGTTTTAAACTTACAAGGCATGATCGGAAAAATACATGAGGAAGTAAAAAATCGGCCGATCAAAACTCAATTAAAGATTAGAGTAATTCGATAAAGTACCTTCATGAAAATATTAAGAAGGTTAACTTAGCTGCCGACTATAATTTAAAAAAGTCCTGGTAATTTCAAATACTGCAAGATGTTGTTGCAGTATTTTAAATTACATTTAAGTTGCATAAAATGGTAACCTAACGCAACGCAAAATCAATTGAGCGATTCCATGCCAAGAGATCTGTAATTTCGGAAAAATTGTATCGGTCGTTATTGATTTCAATGAAACTATGCACACATGTTTGGCTAAGCAAACTGAGTATTTTTCACAGAAGGAGGAATTCTACAGATATGAGATTAATCTCCTAAAAGAGCGAATGCATTTTGGCATTGGTTTTGTTCAAAACTTTGTAGTTCGGTTCGATGAGCTGAGCATTTTCTGTATGTGTGTGAATGTGTGTGTATGTGCAACTTTTCAATCTCACTCATTTTTCATAAAATTATTCTCAAATGAAAGGTCTAGTTGCCCCATACGACCCTATTAAATTTTATTGTAATTGGATTTTTAGTTCGTATGCATGTTTATCAAAATGCGAATATCACGAAAGTTCATTTTCTCAGAAACTACACAACCGATTTGAACAAAATTGGTTTTAAATGAACGGGCTGTTTAAAAAACCTTAGCTTTTGAATTTTGTAAAGATTGGAGGTGGTATAAAAGTTATGGACAGAAACATGTTCTGAAGACTATTTAATCTCAATCATGTTTCTCTGAGATGGCTGGACCGATTTTCAAAAAATCAGTGTCAATTGGAAGGTCTAGTTGCCCCATGAGACCCTTTTGATTTTTTTATTTGCAATCGGACTATTACTGTTGCCTGTTATGTTTAAAAATGGGAAATCCAGTTATGAAAGTTATGAAAGATATTCCGAAGACTACTTAAACTCACTCACTTTTCTCAGAGATGGCTGAACCGATTTCCAAAAAATTAGTGTCAAATGAAAGGTCTAGCTGCCTCATAACACATAACATAACATTTTACCGGTGGTGGGCACCGCTAACCGAAAATTTAGCGACGCTAATCGCTAAGTCGCTAACCGGAAAATTAAGCTCGATAATCGCTAAACGCTAAACGCTAAACCCACATTAGCGGAACTTTCGCTAATCGCTAACTTTTTAATATGTAAATAGTCATATCGCTATATTTATTGCTCATGTTTTGTAAGATTTGGACCACTTTGATCTGTTTTGGTTAAACAAACGAAAACAATTACTTTTTAAAGCTGTTCACGAAAGTAAGAGGTTCACGAAACGGTATTCATATTTGCTTTTGTAAAAACAAGAATAACAAAAGTTATTTAGCTTGCATTGAAAATAGATACTCTTAGGAATGTTTTAATGAAAATTCAATTATTATCTGAATCGAAAAAATATAACTAAAGTTCTCATAATTTCGAGCGCATTGCAATTCATCAAAGTTCCTGGTGTGCCAAAAATTCAATTTAGACCTTGTGCTTGTTCTTCAAAATGCTCCTGTGGCTTGTACGATAACTGGAACTCCATTCTAGGGTAAAAAAACTGCAAAAGTAACTTTCGCAGTAAAGTATGTTCATCTTTCGAAGCAATTTACGTACGCCATCAGCAATTCGCAGTTTTTCTAAATATTTCTATTGTCGCTTCTCCACAAAATTTAGCGATTAGCGTTTCGAATGCCAAAATTTTAGCAACGCTAACAGTTTCGCTAACCAGCTTAAAAATTAGCGAAATCGCTAAATCGCTAACTGAGTTTTAGCGTCGCTAATTAGCGAATTAGCGGAATGGTGCCCACCACTGCATTTTACTGTAATCGGACTGTAACTTCGTCTGTAATGCATCAAAATGGGAAAATCACAAAACTTCGTTATCTCAGAAACTACACAACCGATTTGAACAATACTGATATCAGATGAACGGGCTAGTTAAGGGTTAACTGATAAATTATTATGATTTAACACGTGGTTGAAAAATTCTGAAAAGAACTTCATATTTGATGAAGAAAAAAATACTACTATAAATAATCGAATCTAAAATGATTGTCAACACCGCTGGGCTAACCTCGACTGATGATATCGGTCTAATCAACTGAGTAGCCGAAATGTGTAGGCGAACGTGTAGCAGGAATGGGTAGCTTGTCAGATTTGACAATTAATCGTAGAGAAGATAGGTAGAAGAATAATAAGAAAACATGAGATTGAGCGTGTATTATAAACCAGTTCATTAAAGCCAAATCTGTTAGAATTATCGGTCGTAAATAAATGCGTATTAAAAGTTGATCTATTTACTGTAAGTAAATTAACCAGATAACCTGGAACTAAACAAAGAGAAAAGTGATACTGTCAAGATTGTTTACGTAGGCAAACTGATCTCAACGGATGATACGGCGAAATTATAAAGATTTATATACAAATCAAATAGTTAAATAAAGAAGGAGGAAAATACCGTTGAAAAGGCGTAATTAAGAAATAAATAAATGAAACGTAGTGAAGTTAATAAGGAAATTATACATTTAAGCGAGGAGAAGCGAAAAGAAGGAAGAGTAGGTGTGAGCACGAGGTTGGAAAAAAGAAACTACTTTGTAAGCACATAAAAACTAAAGAAAATGAGTTGAAAACTAATAAATAATTAAATATTTCTAGTTTGAGCTGATCATAAAAACCGACTGCTTCAAAATTACTTTCTGAATCCGTAACAAACTCAAAAAAGTAATGAGTCAGACGAATCTTACCTCAAATCACTCTAATCAGGAGGAGCTGAATCTTACGCTTACGGCCTGTGCGGCTTGTAAAACTACCTCAACGGAGAATGAGCCAATGGTAGGATGCGATTCATGTGATAACTGGTTTTTCTATCGATGTGTGAATGTGACGGAAGCCGTTAAGAAGGATAAAAGGTGGTTCTGCAAGGCGACCGCTTGCCAAGAGGCGGCCAAAAAGTATCAGGAAAAACAGATACCGTAAAACGGGGTGAATAAAAACAGCGGAGCGAATAGAAACATAACTTCTAATTTAAAAAATGTTATTACAAGTCTTTAAAAAATTCAAAAATTTTCTCAGAGATTCAATAGTAAAGAAGTCCTCCAAACTCATTTATGGATAAGAAGCACAACTTTCAGTTTGTTAAAAAAAAATACAAAATAGAAGCTCGAGTTCAGAGCGTTTTCACGTGCCTAAAAACTTCGCGTATGGAAGCTATTTTGTTTAATTTTGCGCTTGTTCCTGTGCTGTACTGGGTGAAGCATTTGAAATTTTTATAGTGAATTTGAGGAATGCCCTACGTTATTTATCAACCTTTTACCTATGTTTTAAGGAAAACTGCCGGTTCGCAAATTTACGGGGCGAATAGATACAACGTCATAGCCAATATTTTTAACAAAAATAAGGATATTTGAGAAATGCAATCACATTTTCCATGTAATATATTATCTGAAACATGTTTTGTATATTCTCTGCCCATTATGGTCACGACCTACGAACAAAAAGGTCCAAAAAAGAAACAAAAAACCGGATTCACTCAGTCTGATGCAAGCCGCAAGAATGTCATATAGAAATACTGTCCCTTCGTCAAGCTGCCACGAAATATGGAATCAACTTTCTCAGCTACCATCAGATGCCAATCAAGCAGACAACCAAGCTATTAGCCAAAACACATCACAAAAGTTTGATTTATTTGCTGAGTGATGTCTGACATCAATTGACAAAGACATCAACAACCCGAAAGAAACGACCCATGATTCCAATTGTACCATCACAAAGTGTTACTGGACGCCGTTCCTAGATGAAGTACAAGAAGACCCTGAATCGGTAGAAATGCTTGACCCAACCCCGATTTTTTCCGTTCCTAATGAGGATTCTGTTGAGACACATCCATAGAATAAGACGACATACATAAAGTGATGAACCAAACATTTTCGTTATTTAAATATTTTTAAGCTTTTTTTTGAATCTCAGATCAATAAAGAAAGTTTTTTTTTTGTAAGATTTGGACCACTGCGACCATTATTTTGATCTTTTGTGGTATACCTCTTCTTTAGTCTAGGTACTCGTGGCAGACATATCACTATTGATGGAAGTGATCGTCGTTGTCATATCGCACCCTTTCTCCCAATTAGGCACGGAATTTCGTATGAAATGTATTACCTCATTAGGATTCGCAGACCAGACCTCAAAAGGCTCAAAAGTTCCTTTTCCAAAGGCTCTTATTCTGCGCTGTATTAGTGCACTGCAGTGGCAGAGCAAATGTTCTGCGGTTTCACATTCGAACCCGCAGAGACGACAAATTTCGTCATCTGACTGACCAATTTGTTTCAGGTGATGCTTACATAGACAGTGTCCTGTAAACAGTCCAGTAATTGTCCTTAGTCCCTTTTTGTTTAAACTAAGCAATTGCTGGCTTTTCTTCACGCTTGGTTTTATAAAGCGTTTAGACTGGCGTAGCCCTACTGAGCATATCCAGTTCTCTTGTATTGTCCGATGTTCCCAGGTTTTCAATTCTGCTTTCAAGGCGCTTGATGACACCCCACAGAACGGTTCTGGGCCAATGAAATCGGTACATGACCCCTGTCTAGCTAAGGTATCGGCTTTTTCATTGCCTTCCACTCCGCAGTGACCAGGAACCCAGTATAACCATACTTGGTTCCTTTATGCCAGTTGTTTAAGTGAAAGGATGCACTCCCATACTAGCTTAGAGGTATATGTGAAGGCTTTTAGTGCTTTAAGTGCTGCTTGGCTATCTGAAAAAATGCATATGTTAGCATGCCTGTATTTCCTAGCCAAACAGACTTGTGCACATTCATAAATTGCAAATATTTCGGCCTGGAACACTGTAGGCCAACGGCCCATTGGTATCGAGATACTTATCCCTGGACCATTTATACCTGCTCCGGTTGAATCATTCATTTTTGAGCCATCTGTGTAAAAGGCGACAGAGCTTTGTCGGATATTCGGGCCACCTTGTTCCCAAACTTCCCGTTCGGTCTCTATGATTTCGAAAGGTATTTCGAAGTTTGCTTCTGTATTCATCCAGTCCTCGATGCCTGGTATATGTTTGCTTAGCTGGAAATGTTTGAAGATTGTCAGCTGGCCTGTCTGATCTGCATCAGGTACTTTTTTAAGGCATGTTAGTTTGAATGCACTTTTTTCCGCCTCTAGTTGTACAACCTGTTGAGGTGGTAATAGATGCAGAATTGCATCTAAGGCTTTCGACGGAGCATTTTTCATTAATCCTGTAATTGCATTACAAATTAGCCTTTGCAACTTGCCAAGCTTGTTCTGCGTTGACCTTTCTTTTGTTTTAGGCCACCACACTAGCGAGGCATACGTTATTTATAAGATGTTTAGTCTCAGTGAAAAGCTGCAGTGTAGTCTCACCCAGTTTCAGGATCTTCAAGTTGTACCTTCTTTTCCGAGTGAAGAGAATAATGTTTTTTTCAGAGGGGTTAATGGTCAGCCCCTCTTGTCTACACCATTCTAAAGTATAGTTTAGAGCTAACTGCATTCTCTCCGATACTGTACTGTCGAATTTTCCCCTGACAAGAATCAAAACATCATCGGCGAATCCGACCACTTCGAAACCTAGCCCAGTTAGGTTTCTAAGTAGTTGGTCTACAACCAATGACCACAGCAAAGGCGATAGAACTCCACCTTGCAGGCATCCCTTAGTTGTGTTCCTTGTAAGGGTAGTGTTACCCAATACTGCAGTTATCTCACGACTATTCAGCATGGTTTTGATCCATTTTGAGGTGTATGTATCAAACCCATGGTGTCCCATTGCGTTCAACATTGAGTGATGGGATACATTATCAAAAGCTCCCTCTATGTCTAAGAACGCAGCGAGTGCGATTTCTTTTGTATCTATAAATTTCGCTGTTTTTGTCGTCAGCATATGTATTGCATCCACTGATGACATGTTGCTTCGATATGCAAACTGATACCTACTCAGCGGAGAGGTTTCTAGGTACGTTGATTTGACGTGATAATCAATTAGTTTTTCCATAATTTTAAACATGATGGAGGTTAGACTAATTGGTCTAAAGGCTACTGGAAGCGTTTTGTCGCGCTTCCCAGCCTTTGGTATGAAGATCATTCTCGTTTTTCTCCAGTTGGTGGGTATGTAATCAAGTGTCAGACTGGCCCTGAATATCTCGGTTATGAATGGAATTATTACCCTTTCACACCGTTGAAGCATTATTGGTAATAATCCATCCAGTCCCGAGGACTTATAGGGCTCGAATGAGTTGATGGCCCATTCCACTTTCGATTCTGTGAAGATATCGCAGGCTATGTAATGCGAGTAAAAGTAAATAAATCTTTCATCAGAACAAGAAAAACGCACTCGACTAATAAGTAAACATGCAACATTTATTTTAATAAAAAAATGGTTTAATCATTTATCAAAATGGTAGTTACACCCTTGATAGAGGTAGCCTAGACCCATGTTTTAAAGCTTTTACATTAGTTCTAACCATTACGGTACGTGTTGTACACTACAAAGTATATCGGAAACTGTTTCTGTTCATTCCGTTTTACGGTACCAAGAAAAAGAAGTCAGAAACGGTTCCTACACTAGAACAGAAGTTAAAGGCTATGGAAGAGGAGCATAAGAAGAGATTGGAGGAATTGGACATGGAGAGGATCCTGAAGGAAAGGGAAATGCAGTTTAAATTGGAGCTGAAGTAAAAACAGATGCAGCATGAACAGGAATTAAAAGAGCAGGAATTGGATCGGGAGAAAAAGATGTTGAGTCGTGCTCTAGCGGACAAAGCAAATTTCTTCCGGCGAATGAAATGTATTCGTGACGAGTATGTAGCGGAAGTAAATATTATGGATGAGAACGCCCGAGAGCTAGGATTGCATTTTCCGGTTTCAGTCTCCAATGTGATTTGCGAAATGTCACCAAGTGCTGATTCGTTGGAACCAAACCAAAACCCGAAGAAGCCGGATAAACAGGAGGTCGCGTCTGCAAGTGGGATTGCTGGAGCCGGTGAGCAAGCCGACAGTGAAGATTCCGAGAGCGATTTCGTGGACGACCTGGCGGATCTAAACGTGGATGGATCAGTGTTTAGTACCCCGAAGAAGAATCGTGAACAACTTGACAGCCAGTTTCAAAACGGGCTGGGGCAGCAGCGGGCTGGTCCCGCCAAGATGCAGCTTGCAGCTAGAAGCGGTGTGACGAAAAAACTGCCAGTGTTCACCGGAAGGCGGAAGATTTGGCACTTTTTTACGGGATGTACCTAGCATCGGACAGGGCATGCGGGTTTACGGATGTAGAAACCTGGTGAGTCTCCAGGAAAGTCTGAAAGGTCCCGCTTTGGAAAGTGTCCGAGGTCAGCTGATACTCCCGAAATCCGTCTCAAAAGCAAACGAATAACTTCGCCAACTCTACGGTCGTCCTGAACTCATTCTTCAAAGCCATTGAAATCGCATCAAGAAGATCGAATCACCGAAGCCGGACAAACTGGCAACGTTCATCCCATTCGGAAATGCCATAGAACAGCTCTGTGAGCATTTGGAGGCGGCAGATTTGCAGCAACACCTGGTCAACCCAATATTGATCCAAGATTTGGTGGATAAACTCCCAGCTGGCGACAAACGCGAATGGGTCCGCTTTAAAAGGTCGTCGATGAAGCGTGCGAAGCAAACGTAGGATTGGAACCGAAATACGAGCCGAGCCCTTCAAGCAACCGTGGCAATTTGGGACGTGGCAATGGCGGAAAAAGAAACAGATATAAGGAGAAGCCGGTGTTAAACCATGTAGTACTGAACAGTAAGCCAAGCAGTTCCTCCGAGAAGGCGAAACCGAAACCCTGCAAAGCATGTCGCCGAACAGATCACCGTTTAAGATTCTGTGAAGATTTTCGCGGGCTGTCTTACGCGGACCGAATGAGTCTCGTAACCAAGTTGAAGTTGTGCAGCATTTGCCTAAACGATCACGGCAACGCACGCAACCTGTAAATTCAAAATTGGCTGCAACATGAGCGAGTGTCGAGAGCAACATAATCCGTTACTCCATCAAGCGAACACGGTGATTGCAGCGCACATTCAGACAGCAGACATTATTCTTTTCCGAATGATTCCGTTGCAGCTCCAATTCGGTTCGAAGGCAGTAACCACGCTGGCATTTTTGGACGAGGGTGCCTCGATTACGCTGATTGAGAAGTCACTGGTAAACCAGTTGGGTATCGTTGGAGTCCCTGAGCGGTTAACTATGACCTGGACGGCGGACATCACTCGTGAAGAAAAGGGTTCCGAGCGGATTAACGTATGGACATCAGACATGACTGGAGGAGAGAAGTTGCTACTGAATTCTGTTCACACTATCGAAAGTCTGCGTCTTCCGAAGCAGTCATTGGATGCGGGAAAAATCTCCAAACCGTATGAGCATCTGAAGAGTCTTCCCATAGTGTCCTACTCCGAAGCCCGTCCTGGTCTCCTGATCGGAATCAACAACATCAATGTTATGTTATTGCTCCTCTGGAGGTTAAGCTGGGTAAACCGGTTGACCCAATTGCGGTCCGCTGCAAACTGGGGTGGGCCGTCTACGGTCCGAAGAAGATATGCCCTATGCGGCTATGCTATGCCTGCTAATGGACTGCTAGGATTTCACGATATCGTCACGAACGAAGCTATCTACAATCTTCTGAAAACGCAGTATGCTCTGGAATAATCTGTGGTAGCGGCGAAAAGGAATTCGAAAGAGGACGAGCGGGCTGTAAGTTTGCTGGAAAGAGCGACGAAGAGAATTGGCGATCGGTTCGAAACCGGCCTCCTCTGGAAAGCGGACGATGTCATCTTCCCGGATAGCTTCCCGATGGCTGTAAAGCGCATGAAACAGTTGGAACGGAAGTTGGAGAAAACTCCTGCGCTGCACGAGAAGGTTTAGCGCCAAATCGCTGAATATCAACAGAAAGGATACGCGCACTTGGCTACACAAGAAGATGGAACCGATCCAGGCAAGGTCTGGTATTTACCGTTGAACGTCATCCTGAATCCCTACAAACCAGACAAAGTTCGCATGGTGATAGACGCCGCCGCTACGGTGAATGGCGTGTCGTAGAATTCCCAACTGTTAACGGGACCGGATCTGCTCGTTCCGTTGGTGATCGTTCTCGCTGGTTTCCGGGAACGTAGGGTAGCGTTCGGGGGCGATACACGCGAGATGTACCACCAGCTCAGAATCATAGCCACCGACAAACAAGCTCAGCGTTTCTTGTTCAGGATGAACAGAGAGGATTCTCCAAGTGTCTACGTGATGGACGTAGCGATATTTGGGTCGACATGCTTTCCGTGCTCGGCCCAATTCGTGATAAACAAGAATGCAACGGAATACGCCCCAGAATATACGGAAGCTGCAGCAGCAATAATCAAACGTCATTTTGTCGACGACTACTTGGAAAGCGACGACACCGAAGAAGAAGCGATTCGTCGAGCCAAAGAGGTCACTTTCGTCCAGTCGAAGGCAAGGTTTGAGATCCGCAATTGGGTTTCAAATTACTCTAGAGTTCGCCGATGTCTCGGAGAAACAGAAGCTGCTCAAGATGTCCACCTCGGTCTGGTGAAGTCGACCGGAAACGAAAGAGTGCTGGGAATAGTTTGGAGCCCTATTCAGGACACGTTTTCGTTCTTTACGTAGCATCGCGAACAACTGCAAGAATACCGTTATTGCGTTATGGGGTTTTTCGATCCCCTGGGTTTGCGGGCCCCCTGTGCAGTTCAAGGAAAAATCATAATTCAAGAGCTCTGGCTGCTCCTGGGATGAGGCGATTGACGATAATAGCTGGACGAAGTGGAAACGGTGGACCGGATTGTGCCGCAGGTGGAGGCAATTAGAATTCCCTGATGCTATATCGGAGATTCCTCCTGGGCAGATGTCGACTCAGCAGAATTGCACATGTTCACGGATGCCAGTGAGTATGCCTATGGATGCGTCGGATATCTGCGGGCGGTCGTGCATGGTACGGTCCGTTGTACCCTGATGATGGCGCGTTCCAAAGTAGCGCCACTGAAGCGGCAATCGATTCCGCGTCTGGAATTACTGACAGCTGTAACAGGAGCACGTCTACTTCACTCAATCATCACCATGGACTCCATCAAATTTGATCACTTTGTTTTATGGACCGACTCGCAAACTGTGCGGAGTTGGATCTGTTCCGATCAACATAAGTTCAAGCAATTCGTTGCTTTCCGAGTTGGCGAGATATTGGAACTAACAAGACCGGTTGACTAGTGATGGGTCCCGTCCAAATCGAATGCTGCGGATGTTCTGACCAATTGGGGACAAAGTCTTCCTCTCGAAAGCTGCGGTGCCTGGTTCAACGGCCCTAATTTTCTCTACAACTCCGAGGACAAATGGCCCTCACAAGCTGTGCTAGCCGCAAAAACTTCAGAAGAAGCCTGAACCTTCGTTCTGCATCACAACGTGAAGTTGGTGCAAGGTGTGATCAACGGAACAAGGTTTTCTCGAGAACGGAACAAGGCTGCTGAGAAGTACGGCGATGATGATACGATTTCTGGCTAACTGTAGACGCAAGAAAAACAGGCGAACCGCTTTTGACGTACCGGGCTACGAGTAAACAGCGACGCATGATCTGCGCGAATCTGTTGACAGAGTGTCAGCCGCTGCAGGGAAACGGGTTGGTCTTAGCCGAAACTGTGCTATGGAAACAAGTTCAGAGCGAAAGTTTTCCAGATGAAACAACCTCGCTGGTGAAGAATAACGATCGATCTCTCGATCAACCGCTGGTACGGATCGGGAAATCTAGCGTACTCTACAAGCTTAATCCTGTACTGGACCAAAACGGCGTTGTCAGGGAAGGAGGCAGAATGGAAGCTGCGCAAGACCTTCCGTTTGACAAAAAGTACCCGATCATTTTAAGCAGAAACCATGACAGCACTAAGAAGCTAATCCTCTCTTATCATGACAAGTTTGGGCACGCAAATAATGAAACGATTTTTAATGAACTTAGGCAGAGATTTCGCATTCCGAATTTGCTCGCGGCGATTCGCCAAGTTTCTCGAAGCTGCATGAAGTGCAAAGTTATAAAATGTTGTCCTAGGTACCCTATGATGGGACCTCTTCCAGTAAGACGAATCACGCCCCAATTGCGTCCGTTTAGTGCTGTAGGAGTGGATTACCTCGGCCCGATCGAGGTAACCGTCGGCAGGAGATGCGAGAAAAGGTGGATAGTCCTGTTTACCTGTATGAGCATCAGAGCGGTTCATTTGGAAATCGCGCATTCTCTATCGTCGCAATCGTGCTTGATGGCAATCAAACGGTTCATCTGTTGGCGTGGGTGGGAGGAGTTCTTTTCGGATAACGGGACGAATTTCAAAAGAGCAAGTAAGGAGATTTTGAAGCAGATAAACCACGACTGGGCTGAAGCGTGCATAAGCCCCACAACGCTCATAGGCGGTATCTGGGAACGTATGGTAAGGTCGGTGAAGTAGGCGCCTTAAGTTTCCAGCGATGGGGGAAAGCTCACCGACGAAATCGAAAAACAAAAAACACGTGTACATTCGTGGTGGTCATGTTATTTCTGGCCTACAAAAAATAAAGTTTTTTCTAGTGTAAAACAGTATTTCATAACGATTGTTCTGCAATTATCTGTACTCAGACTACTAACCAGAAGAAATCATCAAAGGTTAGTAATTGTTTAAATGATTTTCTCGATATATTTAGGTATTTTCAATAATATGTATGGGCGGGTAAAGTGGACAGCCTATGGTAATGGCGAAAAAATTGTGTTAATTTCCATTGAAAAATCTAGATTCTTCGTGCATATAACAGAAAAACGCAAAGGTAAAATCGGACCGATGAACAGATTACCGCGGCTAAACGTACCGTTGAATGCGGAATGCCCGTAAAAAAGCTTCCGCCATTTCTCAGTTTCTTGCGGATCAGGTCATATATTGTTATTAATTCTACGACAAACGGTGAAAATTGAACTGTTGGTGAATGCATAAGTGTGTATCAGCCGTTAGTGTACCGTATTTTTTATATCAACCGTTAGTGGCTCAGTTAATGTGCGCTATCGACTCATAGTTGTAGTGGATAGTAGATTAGTGAGAAAATTGGTCGGTTTTATATATTGCGTTCGTGGTAATCGCGTTTTAATGTGGTTTACAGCACGATCAATTGTGAATTTCATGTTGTTATTGTGGGTGAAAGTGTTTCCAGTGAAATAACAGTGTATTAAAAATGAATTGTAATAAAAACGATCTGAAAAAATAAAGTTTTATTGTCGTTTTTGCCTTTCTCCTAGAAAGGTATAGCAATCACTTGCAAAACCGAAGATATGAAAGTGCTCCAAAGGGCCGTATGGCTTATATCACTCGACTCAGCTCGACGAGCTGAGCATTTTCTGTATGTATGTGTGTGTGTGTGTATGTGTGTGTGTGTGTGTGTATGTGTGTGTGTATGTGCAGATTTTTATTCTCACTAACTTTTCTCAGAGATGGCTAGACCGATTTTCATAAAATTAATTGCAAATGAACGGTCTTGGTGCCCCATGAGACCCTATTAAATTTCATTGTGATCGGATTTTTAGTTTAGAGGTTATGTATCAAAATGTAAAAATCATAAAACATCATTATTAGTTTCAAAGGAACGGGCTACCTGGAATACTCTTAAATTTTGAATTTTATGAAGATTGAACTTGTGGTTCAAAAGTTATGAAAAGAAACGTGTTTTGAAGACTGTTTAATCTCACTCATGTTTCTCAGAGATGGCTGGGCCGATTCTCATAAAATCAGTGTCAAATGGAAGGTCTAGTTGCCCCATAATACCTTATTGATTTGTTTTGCAATCGGACTATTACTTTGCCTGTTATGTTTAAAAATGTGAAATCCAGCTATGAAAAGGAACATATTCCGAAGACTACTTGGACTCACTCACTTTTCTCAGAGATAGCTGACCCGATTTCCACAAAATTAGTGTAAAATTAAAAGTCTAGCTGCCTCATAACACCCTATTGAATTTTACTGCAATCGGACTGTAACTTCGTCTGTAATGTACCGAAATGTGAAAATCACCAAACTTCATTATCTCAGAAACTACACAACCGATTTGATCAATATTATTATCAGATGAGCGGGCTAGCTGAGGGTTAACTGATGAACAACACAGGTTAACAGAATCTAAAAGTGGTTGTTTTTTTAATTCAAAAGGGTGTCTAGGGTCAATGTTTGGTTTCTATGCATCATCTCGATTACTGAAATATCCATATTGGGTATTATTCGGTCATTTTCGACTGTTTCCTAGAAGTTGCCATTTAGCAATTTTAAATGGTGCCTGACGTCAATTGTTAGCTCCTTGCATCATTCTGGTTCCAGAGATACTCATATTGGATAGCATTTGTTTATTTTAGGCTGTTTTTCACAAACCGGTAGTCGCCATTTTGGATTTCAAAATGGTATTTAAGATAATTTCTGGCCTCTATGCGTCATTTTGGTTGAAGAAACACCCATATTGGGTGTTATTCGATCATTTTCGGTTGTTTTCCAGGAACCGGAAGTCGCCAACCTAGAATCCAAAATGGGGTCTGTGGTCGATTTCAGCTGCTGTGTATCATTCTAGAGCCGGAGATACTCATATTAGACGGAAATCGGCCATTTTTGGCTGTTTTCCAGAAACCAGAAGTTGCCATCCTACAATTCAAAATAGTGTCTGAGGTCAATTTGTAGCTTCTTGCAACATTTTGGCTCCAGAGATACTATATTTGGTCACTGTTTTTCAGAAACCGAAAGTCGTCATTTTGGACTTTTAAATCGCCTGTAAAATCAATGTCCTCTGAGCGTAATCCTGGTTCCGAAAACATTCATATTGAATGGTATTTGGTCATTTCCGGCTGTTTGCCAGACACCGGAAGTAACCATTTTAAAATTCAAGATTGTGTCTGTGATCAATTTTTAGCTTCTGTCCATCTTTCTGGTTCCGGAGATACTCATATTTAATGGGAATCGTCCATATTAGGCTGTTTTCCAGAAACCGGAAGTTGCCATCTTACAATTCAAAATGTTGTCTGAAGCCGATTTGTGGCTCCAGTGCATCATTACGGTTCCGGAAATACCCATATTGGGTGGTATTTTGTCGTTTGTCGCTGTTTTTCCGAAACCGAAAGTCGCCATTTTGGATTTCTTAATGGCATTTGAAGACAATTTCGATCGATTTTAGCTCCTGTGTATCATTCTAGATCCGGATATTATTATATTGGGTGGAAATCGGCCATTTTGGCTGTTTTCCAGAAAGCGGAAGTTGCCATCTTACAATCCAAAATGTTGCCTGAGGTCGATTATGGAACAAATTTGTTATCACTAAAAACATTTACCTGCCAAATATGGTTCCATTTAGTTGGTTAGCTCTCGAGATGTGCATAAATTTGTGTATCATTCGTATGGAACCCCTCCTTTCTAGAAGGGGTAGGGGTGTCGAACAATTATGAACATATTTGTTTCCTCTAAAAACATTCACATGCTAAATTTTGTTCCATTTACTCGGTTAGTTCTTAAGTTGTGCAGAAATTTATGTGGAACCTTTATCGGCACCAAAAACCCCTACATACAAATTTTCACGTCGATCGGTTCGGCAGTTTTCGAGCCTATATGGATCAGACAGACAGACCGGCTTGCATTTTTATATGAATAGATTACAACATCATCATTCGTTGTTTTGCTTTCGTCTCGATTAGACGCAAATTGTTTATCTCCGTTTGAGTTCGCAAAATAACAATACACGAGTTATCGTACGGGTGTTTTTTTGTCGATTAGTTCTTGTGCTGCGCGATAACAATAGCCTGTTATATATCGGCAGAAACATCTGCACACTGGTAGGGGCAGGCTACCCCGCCAGTGATTCGATACGCAGCTGATATATCAGCAAGAATAATTCTCCCGCACCGCAGTTACCCCGCTAGCAGCACGGACCATCATACGATCGAGCGAGTGGAAGTCAACTACAAGTGGCATCTACAAGGTCGCGTGTAGGACACGGCCACTGCGTCTCAACACGAAGCTGGATCGTCATTGTTTGTTCTGCGGAGACGCTCGATTAATTCTACTATCAGCCGTGAGGTCGTGACTTAGACGTTCGGTGAAGTATTACCTTTAGAATTTTTACTATTATTATCAATATTATTACTATGTTATAATATTATTATTAATATTATTATTGATATTATTATTGTTATTATTAATATTATTACTATAATTATTATTATTATTATTATTACTATTGTTATTAGAATTAGTATTACTGTCTTTTTTTTTATTTGATCCATTGTAGATTGAAAAATTGTTTTTAAAATTTAACATCAACTACTTGAACCCCCCCCCCCCCCATATTCGAATATTTATCGTCTGTGTGCGGTAGAGCGTAACGCTCCCGCAAAATGGACGACATGCAGGTGCAACTTTTCCTGGAGGTGGAAACAAACGGGGAAGAAATTGAAATTTCTCCCATCAGCTCACCCCTACCTTCCCCTGTGCCCTCCCCTTTGCCAAGTCCTGTACCAAGAGTACTGGAGGTACGGGTAAAAGCTTACCCAGATGCCGCTGGCGGTCCTTACGTTGTTTTTTTCCGGCCCATAAAGAAGCCATTGAATATTATTCAAATTGGCAAAGACCTGGCAAAACATTTTTCGGCCGTAACCGAGATTACGAAGGTGAGGCCGAACAAACTGCGAGTTGTCGTGAGTAGCTTGAAGCAAGCAAACGAAATTGCTGGCTACGAGCTCTTCACGAGAGAGTATCGCGTGTACATCCCTGCCAAGGAGGTAGAAATCGACGGTGTGGTTACCGAGGGGAATCTCACTGTCGATGACATTTTGCGTCATGGAGTTGGCTGTTTTAAAAACCCCTTGATGCAAAGTGTAAAGATACTGGATTGCAAGCAATTGCATTCAGTATCCATCGAAGAAGGGAAGAAGAAATTCCTCCCTTCGGATTCCTTCCGAGTAACATTCGCCGGATCCGCGCTGCCGAACTACGTCCGCTTGGACAGGGTTCGTCTACCTGTACGCCTGTTCGTACCGCGGGTCATGCATTGCCAAAACTGTAAGCAGTTAGGTCACACAGCCACCTACTGCTGCAACAAGGCACGCTGTAGCAAGTGCGGAGGCAATCATGCTGAGAACGCTTGCAGTGGGGATACTGAAAAGTGTCTCTATTGCGAGGGAACTCGGCATGACCTTCCGGCATGTCCCGCGTACAAACAGCGCGAGGAAAAAATTAAGCGTTCCCTTAAGGAACGATCAAAGCGCTCTTTTGCAGAAATTCTTAAGAGGGCTGAGCCACCCTCGACAGGAAACATCTTTTCCTTTTTGCCAACCGATGAGGGTACATCTGACTCTCCTAATCTTTCTCGCAAAGGTCGTAAGATAACCCCTAGCGGAATGACCAATAAGACAACACAAAAAGGAAGCGGTGAAGAAAAACCGAAGCAAGTACCCCCCGGTTTTAATTTCAAATCAAACCAGGAGTACCCACCGCTTCCTGGGGCACCAAAAACCCCTCGTGCACCCATTTTTCGATCAGAAGACATAAAAGAAACAGGGTTCATAAAATTCTCTGGTATTGTGGACTGGATATTTAAAACATTCAACATACCAGATCCCCTTCAAAACATTCTTCTTGCCCTTCTCCCAACAGTGAAAACCTTTTTGAAGCAACTCACAGCAACTTGGCCCCTCATTTCAGCTATCGTATCTTTCGATGACTAATACGTTGAAAGAGGTTAGGAATTTTGTCACTGTGTTACAGTGGAACTGCAGAAGTATCATCCCCAAATTTGATTTATTTTCACATTTGATAAACACATACAATTGTGATGCGTTCGCGCTTTGTGAAACTTTTCTCAATTCAAATGACCAACTTAATTTCCACGATTTTAACATCATTCGTCGAGATCGAGACTCACACGGTGGAGGGGTACTTTTAGGGATCAAAAAGTGCTATTCTTTTTTCAGAATCGACCTCCCCTCGATCTCGAATATTGAAGTTGTTGCCATTCAAACCAATATGAATGGAAAAGACCTTTGCCTTGTTTCGTTATATATTCCCCCATCCGCGCGGATTGAACAGAAGCAACTCCTTGATATAGCAGAATTGCTTCCCGCACCTTTTTTGATTTTGGGAGATTTTAACTCTCACTGTTCGCTATGGGGGTCGCTGTACGACGACAACCGATCTTCTTTAATTTGTAACTTGATCGACGACTTCAATATGACACTTTTGAATACTGGGGAAGCGACACGTGTACCTAATCCTCCAGCACGTGAAAGCGTGCTTGACCTATCCTTCTGCTCGACATCACTTGCGTTAGATTGCCAGTGGAAAGTAATCAACGATCCCCACGGTAGTGATCATCTTCCAATCGTTATATCAATTGCTAATGGTTCAACTCCCCCGAACCCAATCAATATTTCCTACGACCTTACACGTAATATTGATTGGAAGCGTTATGAGTCTATTACAGCGGAATCTATCGAGACTCACGAGGAACTTCCTCCGGAGGAAGAATACGCGTTCTTAGCTGGCTTGATAATCGACGCCGCGACGCAAGCTCAGACGAAACCGATACCCGGGGTAACGATTAGACAACGCCCTCCCAACAAATGGTGGGACAAAGAGTGCTCTGAGCTGTACGCGCGAAGGTCCGCGGCGTATAAGGACTACCGGGAGTACGGCACTGTCAACCTACTACGAAAGTACGAGGCACTGGGCAGGCAGATGAAGAGCTTAGTAAAGGCGAAAAAACGCGGGTACTGGCGGCGGTTCGTAAACGCGTTGTCGAGGGAAACAGCGATGAGCACTCTTTGGGATACCGCCAGGCGCATGCGGAACCGTGACGTTTCGAATGAGAGTGAGGAGTATTCAGATCGCTGGATACTCGATTTTGCCAAAAAGGTCTATCCGGATTCTGTACCGGAACAGAAAACCTTTCGCGACGCGTTCATAGTAACTACGGAAGAGCCTCCATTTTCGATGTTGGAATTTTCAATGGCTCTCCTGTCGTGCAACAATAAGGCTCCAGGGTTAGATAGAATAAAATTCAACCTGTTGAAGAATCTACCCGACCCTGCAAAAAGACGCTTGTTGGACTTGTTCAACAAGTTTCTTGAGCTAAATATTGTCCCGCATGACTGGAGGGAGGTAAAAGTCATTGCTATTCGGAAACCCGGGAAACCTGCCTCTGATCACAATTCATATAGGCCGATTGCGATGCTCTCTTGCCTCCGGAAATTAATGGAGAAAATGATCCTCTTACGGTTAGACAAATGGGTCGAAACAAACGGTTTACTTTCAGATACTCAATTTGGCTTTCGCCGGGGCAAAGGGACGAACGATTGCCTAGCGTTGCTTTCTACTGAAATTCAACTCGCATTTTCTCGAAAAGAGCAAATGGCTTCTGCGTTCTTGGATATTAAGGGGGCTTTTGACTCTGTCTCTGTAGAAGTTTTAAGCGCGAAACTTCATTCGCAGGGACTTTCACTAAATCTGAATAACTTTTTGCTCAATTTGTTGTCAGAAAAGCATATGTATTTCTCACATGGTGATTCGACAACTTCCCGAATTAGTTACATGGGCCTTCCCCAGGGCTCATGTTTAAGTCCTCTCTTATATAATTTTTACGTCAATGACATCGATGAATGTCTTGCAAATTCATGCACGCTAAGGCAACTTGCAGACGATAGCGTTGTATCCATTACTGGTAGCGAGGCTAGCGATCTGCAAGGACCATTGCAAGATACCTTAGATAATTTGTCTGAATGGGCTCTTAAGCTGGGTATCGAATTCTCTCCGGAGAAAACTGATTTGGTCGTTTTTTCTAGGAAGCATAACCCAGCTCAGCTGCAGCTCCTACTAACGGGTAAAACGATCTCTCAGGTTTTAGTCGCTAAATATCTCGGGGTCTGGTTCGACTCTAAATGCACCTGGGCTTGTCATATTAGGTATCTGACACGAAAATGCCAACAGAGGATTAATTTTCTTCGTACGATTACCGGAACCTGGTGGGGAGCCCACCCAGGAGACCTTCTAAGGCTTTACCAAACAACGATATTGTCAGTTCTTGAGTACGGCTGTTTCTGCTTTCGCTCCGCCGCGAACACGCACATTATAAAATTAGAGAGAATACAATATCGTTGTTTGCGTATTGCCTTGGGTTGCATGCAGTCGACCCATACGATGAGTCTTGAAGTGTTAGCGGGTATTCTTCCGTTGAAACATCGTTTCTGGAATCTCTCTTACCGGTTGCTAATTCGATGCACAGTTATGAACCCATAAGTAATTGAAAATTTCGAGAGGTTGGTCGACCTTCAATCTCAATCCAGATTTATGACTTTATATTTTGACTATATGGCTCAAGATATTAATCCTTCTTCATACGATTCCTCCAATGTCGCACTTTTAGATACTTCTAATAATGCTATATTCTTCGACACCACCATGAAACAAGACATTTCTGGTATCCCGGATCAATTGCGACCCCAA
Source organism: Wyeomyia smithii (assembly GCF_029784165.1). Classification (NCBI taxonomy): domain Eukaryota; kingdom Metazoa; phylum Arthropoda; class Insecta; order Diptera; family Culicidae; genus Wyeomyia; species Wyeomyia smithii. The sequence continues at coordinate 166,170,105 of NC_073696.1, read as the reverse complement.
GAGATCCCTAAGATTTTTTCGAATAAGTTTAAACATGTTAGTTATGATAAAAGGTTTTACACTGACGGATCTAATCTAGATGAATCCACTGGCTTCGGTGTTTTCCACGAAAATTTTACCGCCTCCTACAAACTCGATGCTCCTGCTTCCGTGTACGTCGCAGAACTTGCTGCTATTCAGTACTCTCTTGGAATCATCGAAACCCTACCCACAGACCACTACTTCATCTTCACAGATAGTCTCAGTGCCATTGAGGCTCTGCGATCGATGAAGCCTGTGAAGCACACCCCGTATTTCCTGGGGAAAATACGGCGGTTTTTAAGTGCTTTAACAGATAAAAATTACCGGGTTACCTTAGCGTGGGTCCCTTCTCATTGCTCGATTCCGGGTAATGAAAAGGCTGACTCTTTTGCTAAGGTGGGTGCTATTGATGGCGATATTTATGAAAGACCTATTGCTTATGATGAATTTTATAGCATTTTGCGTCAGAGAACACTCAACAGTTGGCAATCATCATGGAACTCAGATGAACTGGGACGGTGGCTACATTCCATTTTTCCTAAGGTATCGACGAAAGCATGGTTCAAGGGGTTGGATGTCGGTCGGGACTTCATTCGCGTGATGTCCAGACTTATGTCCAATCACTACACGTTAAACACGCATCTCTTTCGTATAGGGCTTGTAGACAGTAATCACTGCGTTTGTGGCGATGGCTACCATGACATCGAGCATGTTGTTTGGTCGTGTACCGAATACTGTGGTGTTAGGTCCGAGCTTATAGATTCCCTTCGGGCCCGAGGAAAACAACCGAACGTACCCGTTAGAGACATTCTGGGAAGCGGGGATCTCCAGTACATGACACAGCTATACTGCTTTCTGAAAAACGCTGACATTAAAATTTAAAATTTTCTTTGTCTATTTGTCAAATTAAGGATACAAATATGCTATGCTGAAGACACGGAAACGAAGAGCCCGCATCTATGCTTACACAAATATTTTGAACCCACAACAAACAAGAATACAATTGCTCTACCAGTTGAAAAACAAAGTTCCAAAATAGTTTTAAGTCAAAATTGTATCTCCCCTCCTCTCACCTTAAATCCCCACTAGCTCGTAGTCGGCCGCGAGAATAAAGAAAAGGCCTCCCTCTTTTCCCTGCTAACGTAGAATTAATACGAATTGTACTTGGCTCAGTAAAACAGAAAATGTATCGTGCCGTGTCAAATAAACTAATTTAAATTGATAGATTTTAACATCAATATTTCAGAACCTAAAGAGTTAATATACATTTATTGGGTTGAAACGTTAATGTAAATCTATTTTTACAAATAAAAGTTTGAATGAAAAAGGCTGGGTCTGACCGCTAGGTGGATTAATTTAGGTTTTTTTACAATTTGTCGCCTAGCAAATGGCTGCTTTTAAAGCGTAGTGTTGTGTTGGTGACTTTTCGATACGGTAGTGTGCATGCAAAAAAGTGTCTGAGAATTCATCGCTGTAGAAATTCTCCTTTCTGTTTGCGTGCATATTCTCCGCCGACGGCACGATCTGCTGAGAGGCAGAAACCGAGCGAGCGGCAATTGTAACCATAGAAACAAGTTGCCTGTTCGGATAAGAACGTTGATATCAAATGTGCAGCAGTGTTTTTGTAGCACAGCTCAAACTAAAATTACAATTTATTCAAATTAGTTTAAACAAAGGTTTAGTTAAATTAAGTTTTTTGTATCATTTCTGGTTGCAATGTATATTTTTCCTACCCACAATAAATAGTTTCGCCGTATCTTTTTCCCTTCGTGCACCCACAATTTCAGTCTATTGGTTCGAAATCTATCTCTCTTTGCTCACTCGTATTTTCCTGTTGCCGAATCCTATTTATTCAGTATACTTATTATTATGAATTATTCTACTATTTTTTAAATTACTCACGATTAATTTTATTTATTACATTAATCTCTTCCTTTTTATAGGTTATTTCACAGGTGCCGCGGATGATACAGATGCTAGTTCGAATGCCAAACAGTTTTAACCAGAATCACCTTGTTTCCACTAATTTTAATTCTTTAATTTTCCTTTCACCGAAATAATTTTAATGCTAACTTTAATATTTATTACTTTTTCCTTAGCAAATATAATCCGATAAAGTGTTAAAGGCTATCCACACTTCACTAAATTGTTGTTTTTGTTGTTTCTATTGCTTCCTTCCCGCTGTCAAGCTGCTGCCAGTTGGAAGGGTTCTAACTGTTTTGCCGTCGGCGCTTACACCGTCGGGCTACACAGTGGTCTCAACATGCCCCAGCCCGTAACATCCGGTAGGTTCTCTGGAAGTCCCGGATTTACTGTTACCTACCTCGAGAACCGCTAGATTGGCTACAGCACGACGAAAAACTCCGCCAGACGTTCGAATGTTCGCTTGCCGGATTCGGCCGTCCGCTCCCTGCAACACTTGTTCGACGATGCCTCTGGTCCAGCACTTCCGGTTATTCCCGTCGACGATGAGCACGAGATCGTTCACCTTCAATGGCCTCTGGTCTTCGAACCATTTGGCTCGCTTATTGATGGTTGGCAAATATTCCTTGGTCCACCTTTCCCAAGTGTTGTTGGTCAAGTCCTGGGACTGCTTGTAGGCGTCTCGCAGGGCTTCGGCTGCATTGACGGAACCATCTACTCTCATATCAGCTACCGTTACTGTTCCCATGAGAAAATGGTTCGGGGTAATCGCTTCTCCATTGGCTGACTCTTGAGGCATGTAGTCAACGGTCGAGAGTTGATCATGTCTTCCGTCTCCGCTAAGACTGTCAGTAGCACTTCATCCGTGAGGGATCGTCCGTCGTCCAACGCTTTCATGCTCTCCTTAACCGACCGCACCATCCGCTATCATATTCCGCCCATGTGCGGCGTTGCTGGCGGATTAAAATGCCACGCTGTCGTTGCACTGTTAAGAGCTTCTGCACATTCGTTGTGGATTCGCTGCATCTCGTTGGCGGAGCCTCGGAAGCACGTGGCATAGTCAGAAAAGATCTCCGCCGGTACCCCGTGCGCCTTACTGAACCTCCGAATGGCCATCATACAGGACTGGGTTGTGAGCGTATGGACGACCTCAAGGTGAATCGCGCGTATGGCTAGACAGGTGAAGACTGCGACCCACCTTTTTACCTTCTTCCGACCGACGACCACTTCGATGGGGCCCAAGTAGTCTTTTCGTGTTCCTTATGGGTCCCATAACAACTGTGTAACTTTTCAGATCGATCGGTGAAACGCCCGATTTGCGCCCGAGTTTTAAAGTTTCCATACGATTTTATATGGGAAAATTCACTTTTTCAAAACTTATTCTCTAGAAATTCCCAGTTGGGTCCTGAAAATATATCGATACATGATATTTGTAGGAAATTTTCCTGGGAAAAATTCTTCTGGAGACCGTAAGGCACTACAATGCTTGTAGAAACTTCTATTCACCCCAAACTGATTGAATGTCTGACGGACGGCCAACAATTGAAATTTTCCAGCAACACTGCTACAGCATGCTGCTATTGCAGACTTACTTAAGTATGAGAAATAATTTCGCGTGGAATTAATTTTCAAAGTGTGATTTTTGCTCATAGTATCTTCGGGAAAGCCTCCAAGATAAATTTAAGCGATATCATTTCTCATCACATGGTTGAATGCAACAGCAGCATGCTGCTGCAGTATTGCTAGTAAAATTCAATGGTGAGCCGTCCGTCAGACATTCAATCAGTTTGGGGTGAATAGCTGTTTCTACAAGCATCGTAGCGTCTTACAGTCTTCAGACGAGTTTTTCTCAGGAAAATTTCCTATAAATATCATGTATCGATATATTTTTAGGACCCAACTGGGAATTTCTAGAGAATAAGTTTTGAAAAAGGGAATTTTCCCATATAAAATCGTATGGAAACTTTAAAAATCGGGCGCAAATCGGGCGTTTCACCGATCGATCTGAAAAGTTACACAGTTGTTATAGGATCCATAAGGAACACGAAAAGTGCATGGGAGCGAAAAAATAACACCATCGCTTTTTCCCATATAACCGTGTCCCAGTTTAATGCCCACCGCGCTGAAAGGCCGGATGTGAGATGTCACTCTTTGAACCGGAAGCGGACTCATCAGCGGAGCCAAGGGAAGACAGCGATGCACTTTGCACCAGATGCACTGTCGAGCGACTTGAAAGACTGCTCTTCGAATATTTGGGATCCAGAACCGCTGGCGAAGTTCTTTCACCACGGTTTCCCGATTAGCATGCCCGAAGTTCTCGTGGTAAACTTGTATCAGCTTTTCCGTCAGCCCATGCTTCCGGGGAAGAATGATGGGATATCTCTTGTCGAACGACATGCCGGTTGCTGCCTCCATTCGACCGCTCATCCGCAGAATACCGTCCTGATCTAGGACCGGTGTTAACTTGTAAATGCTGCTGGATCTCATTATCTTTTCCGGTTCCTGTCCGGGTTTCAGTGCCAGGTTTTTATTCAGCGCGCTCATTTCGTCTGGGAAGCCGTCAAATTGTGCTTGCTTCCACAGGATGGTCTCGGCCTTCTGATGCTCTTCCTGACTGAGAGGTTGTAGCCCCGAAGTATACTGAGCATTGATCAGCCGTTGTTTTTCGGTCGCCTTTGTCGTGATGATCGGCAAACCCTTCTTCTTGAGCTTGCAGTTGTTAATGAAACGCAAGGCATATGCCGTTCCCCTCAGCAACGTTGTCCATCGGGAACATCTGTCGGCGGTGAACACCTCGTGGAATAAAACGACACCTCTTGCTTCTTCAGTAGTGTTTTGATCTGCGTGTCGGAGCTTGGCCATTGATTTTCGGACTGATGCAAGAATGATGGCCCGGTGAATGGTTATTCACTGTCGCTCTGCAAAAATGGAATTCGATTCCATTTGGTCAATATGTCGGCTATGTTAAGTTTTGTTGGTATCCACCGCCAATTTGTCACTCGTGTCAACTCCAAGATTTCTCCGACCCTGAACGCAACGAATTGTTTAAACTGGTGTTGACCTGAACGGATCCAACTGCACACGGTTCTGGAATCTGACCAGAAAACCGGACGGTCGATTTTCAGAGAGTGCGTTGACAAAACAGTTTGACTTAGACGAGCTCCTAATACGGCGACCATCAGTTCAAGCCGAGGGATCGATTGGCGTTTCAGCGGGGCTACCTTGGACAGACCAGACTGCATCGTACCAGTCCTTCGACAACGACACGCAAGTAGGCGACACATCCGTACGTATGTTCGCTAGCATCGGTGAAGATATGCAACTCGATTGATTCGACCTTGGAGGAGAGGGAATTTCCGAGATAACACCGAGGAATACGAATGTTTTCTACATCCGACAGCAAACCCGTCCACCACTTCCATTAATCCCAGCAGTCGTTCCCGATCTCTTCATCCCAATCACAACCGCTTCGCTACAAATGTTGAACGATTATCTTCCCGGGGATAGTTAATGGAGAAAGCATACCCAGTGGATCGAAGAAACTCATGACACAGCTGAGAACAATTAGTTTAGTAGGCCGTTTGTTTCCACTTAGGTATGGTAGAAGCTCATTACGAAGCTGTGTGGAAAAGGAAAATTCATCATCTGCCTGGTTCCATGTAATACCAAGCACGCGTTCTTGTAGCGTTGATTTATCCTGGGTACTGGACCTGTGGAGCTGGGGTACGCTCGCCCAAACTTTGCAGTACTTCTGGCGAGTTGGACACCCAATGCCGAATCTCAAACCCACCGCGTTTATGTACGTACCTCACCTCCTTCGCTCTATTTATGGCCTCTTCGATGGTATCGACGCTGTCGAAGTAATCGTCAACATAATGGCGTTGTATAATTGCTGCCGCTGCTTCTGGGTACTGTCCGGCGAACTCTTCCGCGTTGCGATTCTTCAAAAATTGGGCCGAGCAGGGTGAACTTGTCGAACCGAAGGTTGCAACGTCCATGACATAGATCTTTGGAGGATTATGAGGGTTTTCACGGAAAAGGAATCGTAAAAAACGCTTATCTCGTGTGATCATTTTCAACTGGTGAGCGTATGGACGACCTCAAGGTGAATCGCGCGTATGGCTAGACAGGTGAAGACTGCGACCCACCTTTTTACCTTCTTCCGACCGACGACCACTTCGATGGGGCCCAAGTAGTCTTTTCGTGTTCCTTATGGGTCCCATAACAACTGTGTAACTTTTCAGATCGATCGGTGAAACGCCCGATTTGCGCCCGAGTTTTAAAGTTTCCATACGATTTTATATGGGAAAATTCACTTTTTCAAAACTTATTCTCTAGAAATTCCCAGTTGGGTCCTGAAAATATATCGATACATGATATTTGTAGGAAATTTTCCTGGGAAAAATTCTTCTGGAGACCGTAAGGCACTACAATGCTTGTAGAAACTTCTATTCACCCCAAACTGATTGAATGTCTGACGGACGGCCAACAATTGAAATTTTCCAGCAACACTGCTACAGCATGCTGCTATTGCAGACTTACTTAAGTATGAGAAATAATTTCGCGTGGAATTAATTTTCAAAGTGTGATTTTTGCTCATAGTATCTTCGGGAAAGCCTCCAAGATAAATTTAAGCGATATCATTTCTCATCACATGGTTGAATGCAACAGCAGCATGCTGCTGCAGTATTGCTAGTAAAATTCAATGGTGAGCCGTCCGTCAGACATTCAATCAGTTTGGGGTGAATAGCTGTTTCTACAAGCATCGTAGCGTCTTACAGTCTTCAGACGAGTTTTTCTCAGGAAAATTTCCTATAAATATCATGTATCGATATATTTTTAGGACCCAACTGGGAATTTCTAGAGAATAAGTTTTGAAAAAGGGAATTTTCCCATATAAAATCGTATGGAAACTTTAAAAATCGGGCGCAAATCGGGCGTTTCACCGATCGATCTGAAAAGTTACACAGTTGTTATAGGATCCATAAGGAACACGAAAAGTGCATGGGAGCGAAAAAATAACACCATCGCTTTTTCCCATATAACCGTGTCCCAGTTTAATGCCCACCGCGCTGAAAGGCCGGATGTGAGATGTCACTCTTTGAACCGGAAGCGGACTCATCAGCGGAGCCAAGGGAAGACAGCGATGCACTTTGCACCAGATGCACTGTCGAGCGACTTGAAAGACTGCTCTTCGAATATTTGGGATCCAGAACCGCTGGCGAAGTTCTTTCACCACGGTTTCCCGATTAGCATGCCCGAAGTTCTCGTGGTAAACTTGTATCAGCTTTTCCGTCAGCCCATGCTTCCGGGGAAGAATGATGGGATATCTCTTGTCGAACGACATGCCGGTTGCTGCCTCCATTCGACCGCTCATCCGCAGAATACCGTCCTGATCTAGGACCGGTGTTAACTTGTAAATGCTGCTGGATCTCATTATCTTTTCCGGTTCCTGTCCGGGTTTCAGTGCCAGGTTTTTATTCAGCGCGCTCATTTCGTCTGGGAAGCCGTCAAATTGTGCTTGCTTCCACAGGATGGTCTCGGCCTTCTGATGCTCTTCCTGACTGAGAGGTTGTAGCCCCGAAGTATACTGAGCATTGATCAGCCGTTGTTTTTCGGTCGCCTTTGTCGTGATGATCGGCAAACCCTTCTTCTTGAGCTTGCAGTTGTTAATGAAACGCAAGGCATATGCCGTTCCCCTCAGCAACGTTGTCCATCGGGAACATCTGTCGGCGGTGAACACCTCGTGGAATAAAACGACACCTCTTGCTTCTTCAGTAGTGTTTTGATCTGCGTGTCGGAGCTTGGCCATTGATTTTCGGACTGATGCAAGAATGATGGCCCGGTGAATGGTTATTCACTGTCGCTCTGCAAAAATGGAATTCGATTCCATTTGGTCAATATGTCGGCTATGTTAAGTTTTGTTGGTATCCACCGCCAATTTGTCACTCGTGTCAACTCCAAGATTTCTCCGACCCTGAACGCAACGAATTGTTTAAACTGGTGTTGACCTGAACGGATCCAACTGCACACGGTTCTGGAATCTGACCAGAAAACCGGACGGTCGATTTTCAGAGAGTGCGTTGACAAAACAGTTTGACTTAGACGAGCTCCTAATACGGCGACCATCAGTTCAAGCCGAGGGATCGATTGGCGTTTCAGCGGGGCTACCTTGGACAGACCAGACTGCATCGTACCAGTCCTTCGACAACGACACGCAAGTAGGCGACACATCCGTACGTATGTTCGCTAGCATCGGTGAAGATATGCAACTCGATTGATTCGACCTTGGAGGAGAGGGAATTTCCGAGATAACACCGAGGAATACGAATGTTTTCTACATCCGACAGCAAACCCGTCCACCACTTCCATTAATCCCAGCAGTCGTTCCCGATCTCTTCATCCCAATCACAACCGCTTCGCTACAAATGTTGAACGATTATCTTCCCGGGGATAGTTAATGGAGAAAGCATACCCAGTGGATCGAAGAAACTCATGACACAGCTGAGAACAATTAGTTTAGTAGGCCGTTTGTTTCCACTTAGGTATGGTAGAAGCTCATTACGAAGCTGTGTGGAAAAGGAAAATTCATCATCTGCCTGGTTCCATGTAATACCAAGCACGCGTTCTTGTAGCGTTGATTTATCCTGGGTACTGGACCTGTGGAGCTGGGGTACGCTCGCCCAAACTTTGCAGTACTTCTGGCGAGTTGGACACCCAATGCCGAATCTCAAACCCACCGCGTTTATGTACGTACCTCACCTCCTTCGCTCTATTTATGGCCTCTTCGATGGTATCGACGCTGTCGAAGTAATCGTCAACATAATGGCGTTGTATAATTGCTGCCGCTGCTTCTGGGTACTGTCCGGCGAACTCTTCCGCGTTGCGATTCTTCAAAAATTGGGCCGAGCAGGGTGAACTTGTCGAACCGAAGGTTGCAACGTCCATGACATAGATCTTTGGAGGATTATGAGGGTTTTCACGGAAAAGGAATCGTAAAAAACGCTTATCTCGTGTGATCATTTTCAACTGGTGGTACATCTCGCGTACATCACCGCCAAAGGCAATCATACGCTCTCGAAAGCCAGCTAAAACGGACATCAACGGAACGAGCATGTCGGGTCCCTTCAGTAATTTGGAGTTGAGGGACACTCCTTGTACGGACGCAGCAGCATCCCAAATTAGACGCACCTTATCTGGCTTTTTGGGATTCCTGACAACGTTCAAGGGTAGATACCACACTTTACCAGGTACTGTTTCTGCAAGTTCTTTTACCGTTGCCAAGTGTGCGTATCCTTTCTCCTGATATTCCTCGATTTGCCGGAAGACGTTTTGGCGTAACTCTGGGTCTTTCGTGAAACGGGAGAGTTCTGCTCATTTAAATGTTTCGAAATGTTAGTTCAAATCGTCCACATAGTGTAGTATAACATTTTGCGTTTCACTAGGATATACCACACACCTGTGCGTGGCCATAATAACACTCTATTGTTTATTTCTGCTTTAAATCGGTCTCAAATCAGAAAATCGCTTTTTAAGAACAGACGAACAATTTACAAGAAACGTCGTTAGTCGACCTGTTAAGCTCAAAGCCAGATGTCCGGGTCACCGAATATCTAGAGACCTTGCGTCGATACCTTTCATGAGGTCGTATTTTCTACAGATTGGTTATGACCGTGTTATAATTTTCGGTATAAAGAGGGTCACTTCACGAAGAAGTTGTAGGAGTGGCGAGGCGTCAACGTGGGCTCAACTCTCGTAGCTTTCGTAACGTTGTGTAGTCAGCTGAGATAAATCAATGAGAGATACGTTTCGGTAGTTGCATAATGAGTTCATAATATTTGAGTCAGTCTTGATTGATTCATAGGTCCGGTATCCTCGCGTGCGCTTATTTTTGCGGTGTTACATCATCAAACGGAATGATCAGATCGCGTTATGATTTTCGTAAAAGGTATAATGAACTCGTAAGTGCGATATTTGTTAGTATTATGAACCCGGTACTCGAACTCAGCGCATCGGTTACCAAAACGAAACCTGTTGCAAACCTTACCCTTTTCTCCAACATCCCAGTGATTTCTCGTGGAAGTGCAGAGGTGTTCTCGGCTTCCAAAAGAGCGAGTATCACGTCAACATGTTCCTATACACCCTCCTTCTTTGACCTGCATTCGGATGCGGCCGGCGCTGGTATTGCCTAATATAAAGATTGAGGTCACCAGTTTTTACACATTGAGGATGAATGTTAGTCCCAAACATCATCCATTGGTTCTCTGTGTAATTACAGCTGATTTGGCAATAACGGAGTAGCAACCGCGGGCGGTCAATCATGCTCATGGGGGAAAGCTCACCGACGAAATCCTGCAAACAACCATAGGTGAAGCGGAGGATATGATTAATATGTGTCCGTTGAGTCCGCGAGTACGGAAGCCATAACTCCCAACCACTTCTTACGAGGAACCGTCCGAGGTGCCGACGTCCTACTCGACAAGCAGGTGGTGTTCGCCGAGTCTCTGCGTGATTTGTACAAGAGGTCGCAATACCTAGCAGATCGTATGTGGGAGCGGTGGTACGACGACCCAAAACCTCTCCAAATCACTAATGGGAAGAACCGGAAGCAGTGGACTAGAGGAATCATCGAAGAAATGTTCGCGGGTCAGGACGGACGAATCCGGTAGGTGGAGGTTCGGACAACAAGAGATGTCTATCGAAGAGCTGCAGCGAATCTAGCAGTGTGGGAGGTGGAGGAAGGGCTGGGGAATTGTCAACACCGCTGGGCTAACCTCGACTGGTGATATCGGTCTAATCAACTGGGTATCCGAAATGTGTAGGCGAATGTGTATCAGAAATGGGTAGCTTGTCAGATTTGACAATTAATCGAAGAGATAATAGGTAGAATAATAATAAGAAAACATGAGATTGAGCGTGTAATATAAACCAGTTTATTCAAGCCAAATCTGTTAGAACTATCGGTCGTAAATCCGTAAATTAGTGCAGCTGAAGTGAGCTTGTGCGTAATAAAACTTGATCTATTTACTGTAAGTAAATTTAACAGGTAACCTGAAACTAAACAAAAAATAAATAAATGAAACGTAGTGAAGTTAATAAGGAAAAAAGAAACTACTTTGTGAGCACATAAAAACAAAAGAAAATGAGTTGAAAACTAATAAATAATTGAATATTTCTAGTTTGAGCTATGATTGAGCTAAAACCGACTGCTTCAAAATTACATTCTAAATCCGTAACAATGATATTTTATCGAATGATATATAATCGAGTCTATATATAATCGAATATAACCTAAATATAAGTACAGTGACGTCTCGATTATTCCACGCTCAAAAAAAAAAAAAAAATTCGCGTCATATATTTGAAACATATTTATTTCATATTATTTTCATGTGTTAACATATGTGTTTGAATGCTATATTTTAAATGTTCGGCATAGTTCCACTATTGGCTACCGAAAGTTTGTTATTCAGACTGAAAAATAAATCCGGCAAATATTATCAAGGGGTATATTTTTTTCTGAAAACTGAAGTGCTCATTCTGTTTTACCAAATCTCGTTCTGTTTTACCAAATAATAATTTCGAATGATTAAAGGCTTGGTCTGACCGCTAGGTGGATTGATTTGGGTTTTTTTAAACTAAAAGTTATAACGAAACTTTTAATAGAAAGTCCAGGATGGGAAATAGAAAACTAATATTATTTCCGTTTTTTGGATTTTTTTAACCCAGTGTGGTATATTTTTCCAAGTCTGTATAATGTTTCCAGTTCGCTCATTTTTTGTATATAAAAATTTCGTGTTTATAAAGATTTTTTTCAAGATCAAAAAACTTGTTTTCTATTGTGTACATTCTTTTGGTAAAGAAATATTTTTTCCCTTCAGTTCGTTCTCAAACAGTCTTTTGATATAACCAAAGGTTATAACACTTTGAACAAAATCTAAGCCAAAATAATTAAAAAGCAAAGCAAAACCTTGGTGCTACATTCCGATTCGGAACTCGACCTTCTGTTTATTATACACAGACTTCGCAGCCAACTGTTAAGTGTACAGGACAATTGCGGGGCTAGCGCTACGATCCTACTGACACTAACAGTCTTTCCCGAACCGGGACTCGAACCTACGACGACTGGCTTGTTAGGCCAGCATCGTACCTCAAGACCAGCTGGATCAAAGCCAAAACACATGCAGTGTCGGACATAAGTTAAGCAACTGGGTGGTACAACAGATAACTTTTATTATTACTTGAAGTAGAATCACTTTTGCAAGTATTTATTCAATCCATATGTTACTCTAACAAGAAGTAATCACACACCATTTTGTAGAATCACGTTGTGAAAAGTTTCTTAGCAGCAATGTTCCAAAATATTAATAAAGTGCTTGAACTCGTGCGACATAAATTAACCCTCTAGTGCCCAGTGCCGCCTCTAGGCGGTCCTCAGTCGAACCTCTAAAAAGCTTCAATAAGAACTTAAAAAATGTTTATGAGACTTAATAGTGATTTTTTCGAAGTCCGTCTAAAAATTAATTTGGGTACTAGAGGGTTAGGCAACTGAAAAATTTGGTAAACAAAGCGGTCGATACAGGTTATTACGTGGACAATTACTACTGTTTTACAGTTCCTAACTTTCAAACTTGATGGATTGATCAAATATTGTTGGATTTAAGAGTTTTTATTATTTGCTGAAGTATTGAGCAAAGTGATCTATAGAAATGTCACGTAATGTGTACAGTAACGACTCGAAGCCAAAAATACACGCAAAACTTTTCCTTATTACTTTAGAAGCAATAGCGCAAAATTGACTTTTAGGTAACAAATCCATGACTTGAAAGGCAATAAAATTCTTCCCCAGTCAAGTAACAACACATACTGTCATATATTTAGCACGTGTTACGGGAGTACGACTATCTAATAATGGTCGTTTCTACCACATGCATAGTTTTTTTTGTCGAAAAATGCTCCCTTTCCGTCTCAAGTCAAAAAAAAATCACACACAGTCACCTATGTTGCACATGTTAGGCCTCTGCTAGGCTGAATGCCAACGCGAGCGATGGGGCGAGATTCTTGCCGTAGGTAAATAAACAGCCATAAGTAGAACTGTTCATTAACCTACGGCAAAAACCTCGCCCCATCGCTCGTGTTGGCGTCCATCCTGGCCTTACAAGTTTCTTCAATCTCCAATTCATCCGGTGTGCGTGCATTAGTTCGCTAGTTGTATGCATACGGAGTAGCGAAAAAATATGACAAGAGCTACTAAGCAGCATTTTCCCCGTCATGAAGTATGCAAACGTTGATGATTTCAAAGACATGAAATGCGCCTTAAAATGACATCACGGTCTGTAAAATGCGTTAGAGAATAACAAAAACATTCGCTTTTTTGCAAGCTATCTACAGCACATAATCATTGGTTCATGGAAACTCATTTGGACCTGTTTGAAAATACGAAACTTGTGCCCATCCAGAACAATATTCGCAACTTCGGCAACTCTGGTCAGACAGTATTACATATTTCCATTTCAAGTAAACACTAGGGGAAGAAACGAAAGTGTTTCTAATTAGACATTTTAGGTTGACGGTTGAGATTCTGTTTATGTGTGGATGAAGGGGAAAAAATGAACCAGATCGTTGCATCAATACAAATGCAGCGAGAGAAGTCTTGCTAACACATGCATTGCGGTGGTTGGCTGTATGTTCTCCTGCAGAAACACATACAAGCGTGTGGTCGTCCGAGGAAAACTAGTCCACGAATGGTCCGCGTAATCAAACGTTGCTCTGAAAACGACTGTTTTACAAAGGGATCCGCAATATGGAACAATATAGGCTTGGCTCACGGCGATGCGCAGCAATAGCATACAAGATATGCAACAAAATATTAAGAAAATCAGCAATAAATAATTGATATCTTTTAGTTCTTATCTTTTGTCGCTTTAACATCCGTTGTACTTACATAATGTTATTTTAAAATAAATAACTGCAACCTCTCTTAAATGATGTAAATAAAAAAAAAACATTATCCGAACCCGAAAGCAATGAGCGCCTCTTAAATCTATATTTTTTGAGTTTGGTTTGCATACCTCAAACTAGTTGCTTAACTTATGTCCGACACTGTACGTCCTTTCAAAAAATTAGGAGATCGCAGCAAGTCAATAGCGCGAATAGACGTAAATTTTTGACGTGGTTTTAATGTTACTAGAAAAATGTTACTAGAAAATTTAACGTTACTAGATTGATCAAATATTGTTGGATTTAAGAGTTTTTATTATTTGCTGAAGTATTGAGCAAAGTGATCTATAGAAATGTCACGTAATGTGTACAGTAACGACTCGAAGCCAAAAATACACGCAAAACTTTTCCTTATTACTTTAGAAGCAATAGCGCAAAATTGACTTTTAGGTAACAAATCCATGACTTGAAAGGCAATAAAATTCTTCCCCAGTCAAGTAACAACACATACTGTCATATATTTAGCACGTGTTACGGGAGTACGACTATCTAATAATGGTCGTTTCTACCACATGCAAATTTTTTTCTGTCGAAAAATGCTCCCTTTCCGTCTCAAGTAAAAAAAAAATCACACACAGTCACCTATGTTGCACATGTTAGGCCTCTGCTAGGCTGAATGCCAACGCGAGCGATGGGGCGAGATTCTTGCCGTAGGTATATAAACAGCCATCAGTAGAACTGTTCATTAACCTACGGCAAAAACCTCGCCCCATCGCTCGTGTTGGCGTCCATCCTGGCCTTACAAGTTTCTTCAATCTCCAATTCATCCGGTGTGCGTGCATTAGTTCGCTAGTTGTATGCATACGGAGTAGCGAAAAAATATGACAAGAGCTACCAAGCAACATTTTCCCCGTCATAGAGTATGCAAACGTTGATGATTTCAAAGACATGAAATGCGCCTCAAAATGACATCACGGTCTGTAAAATGCGTTAGAGAATAACAAAAACATTCGCTTTCTTGCAAGCTATCTACAGCACATAATCATTGGTTCATGGAAACTCATTTGGACCTGTTTGAAAATACGAAACTTGTGCCCATCCAGAACAATATTCGCAACTTCGGCAACTCTGGTCAGACAGTATTACATATTTCCATTTCAAGTAAACACTGGGGGATGAAACGAAAGTGTTTCTAATTAGACATTTTAGGTTGACGGTTGAGATTCTGTTTATGTGTGGATGAAGGGGGAAAAATGAACCAGATCGTTGCATCAATACAAATGCAGCGAGAGAAGTCTTGCTAACACATGCATTGCGGTGGTTGGCTGTATGTTCTCCTGCAGAAGCACATACCAGGAAAACCGAGGAAGTCCGAGGAAAACTAGTCCACGAATGGTCCGCGTAATCAAACGTTGCTCTGAAAACGACTGTTTTACAAAGGGATCCGCAATATGGAACAATTTAGGCTTGGCTCACGGCGATGCGCAGCAATAGCATACAAGATATGCAACAAAATATTAAGAAAATCAGCAATAAATAATTGATATCTTTTAGTTCTTATCTTTTGTCGCTTTAACATCCGTTGTACTTACATAATGTTATTTTAAAATAAATAACTGCAACCTCTCTGAAATGATGTAAATAAAAAAAAACATCATCCGAACCCGAAAGCAATGAGCGCCTCTTAAATCTATATTTTTCGAGTCTGGTTTGCATACCTCAAACTAGTTGCTTAACTTATGTCCGACACTGTACGTCCTTTCAAAAAATTAGGAGATCGCAGCAAGTCAATAGCGCGAATAGACGTAAATTTTTGACGTGGTTTTAATGTTACTAGAAAAAACCGAAAACTATGTTCCTTGTGGTACATTTTCTAAATTACCAGTAGTGCAATGGTGTTTTATTGTTACGTGCTTGAGGTGTTGTCATTAACCCTCTCCCGCTCACAAGGTTTATCATTAAAATTTATAGCTTCCCGAGAAAATTTAAGCTGAACAATTTGTAGACTAACTAAAATTACTGTCAACTATAGTATTTTGAAGAAAATGCTCAGTGATGCTATGAGGCAGCATATAAAAGTTTCTGGAACAATCGTAAGCACAACAAACTATTTTATGTCAAGATATGATGATTATAATTCTTGGTGCTCTAGAGTCACCATGAGCGGGAAAGGGTAAAAGTGATTCAGGAATAGAAAATACGCCATCCTAGATCGATCCGGCATAATGTCCTTCAAACCTTCAGCGAAATAGTAAAAACAAGCGTTCGTGGTGGCATCAGAGCCCCATTAGCGCAACGGAAAAATTGACAGTGACAACAATGAAAAATTTAGAAATCAAAATGAATGGCCACCATCATTTCGTCGCTGTCGCTGCGGGCGTTCAAGGTGAAAGCATTTTTGGTTTCGATTTCAGTGGCCGTTTGGGTCCGGCAAGGCCGAACGTCGACAAGAACGGAATCCTGGATGGTGAGTTCATTCCATGTGATCGTTTACAAGCGAGGGTTGACTCATGTTAGTGTTCCCTAATTCATATTCCTTTCAGAGAGCGAGCAATGGCGCTATAATCATAAGCAAAAATGCTAGGACTAGAGTTAGCACTCAAGTTCCAACCGTAACAGTTGAAGCGAGTAAAGGCATTAGGTTGGTATGGATTGTCCCCGTTCTTAGATTATATTGTATCATATTGCGCTACACAGTAGGCCTGGCCGTTGACAAGAAAAATGTAAGGGAATCATTTTTAAAAATATTGGTGGATATCATTTTCCAGGATGCTTTCAAGTACTGGCTGTGTTAGTGTAGACTAGACTAGACTGACACTGTACGTCCTTTGAAAAAAAATTAGTCTCGAGTCTGAAAAATACCTTCACCCGCAAAAATATTCAATGTTCTAAACAAATCATCAAATCATTAATGGTCGATATTCGACCAAGGACATCTGGCATGCATCCGCTCCGATCAAAATCCTTCTTTTTCTGAATACGTATTGCGTTTAGCGGTAGCGACAATCGCGAACAGTTATTGCGGCGAAATCAGAAAGCAGTAGAACCCCTGCTGCAATGATCGTCTTCTATAATGCTCATTGCTTCTATCTGCTCTTTGCTGCAGTGGGGATAACAGATTTGCAGTAGACTGGGCACGGTTTTTGACGTAGGACTACGTCTAATCGCACTATATCGAGATACATTCCACGAAAACTAAAACCAAGATGTAACGTCGGAATGAAAGATTTCAAACGGTTATACTGATGTAACCACATAATGGATCACAATAATCAATATGTCGTTGGATTGATAAAATGATGGACAATTTTGTGATTCTTCAATTCTCATTATCACTTCATTGTTAAACAGTGAAAATTGAAGAAAAGTTTCAAGGTCGAATTTTCACCAACAATGTACCAATCATATGCGAGCACGCCTGGCACAAACTTCATGAATAGACACCAACTGCCTGCTTTGATATCCTGTATAGCAGCGGCAAAAAAAATTGACAGAATCACCTCGTCCCAATAGGTCAACTAATGTTAGCTTCCATGAGCCTAGACTATTATGATGTCTTGAAGGTGAAGCTTTTTCGGAAAGTTCATAACCACCTCCACTATCAGACAGTATTACATTCTGCTGTTAATAAATATGTTAATGTTAATAAAACTGATGTCTTGAAGGAGAATATGATGGCACAGGCAACAGTACTGCACCGAGCAATGTATGAACAAAGTGCTGGGTACTCGACGTCTATCAGTGCAGAAAACCTCGATATACATTTTTGTGCAGTCAAGCCAAGCGAAAACTACATTGCCGCTGTTGACGCACAGTGGGGCGTGGAACACAATCGAATTGCCATTTGAATTGTCTTCTTCTTCTTCTTCTTGTTTCGTATAGCAGCAAATATCAGAATTCAATATGATTTTTCGGGTGCCGCAAAATACGCTGCGCGGCCGGGGACAACAAAATGCGTTGTTTATTTTTGAACTCTACACTCTGCTTTTTTAAATGGGGATTTGTTAGCAGCCAATCACAAATGGTGACATCTCAACTCTGTTAGAAATTTGTAATTTTTATTGTTAGGATATGTTTGCTTTCGCAGTTAGGACTTATAATTCGTAGGGGTTTAAACCTACTTGTCAAAAAAGTGGAGGTAAACTTACAATTAACTTAATTGCCAGCTTATTGGATATGAAGAGAGCTTGTCGTAGCAATTGAGGATTGCAACGATTTTTGGCGAAAATTGTTAATAATTTTATTTGACATAGCTTCCAATGTTTCAAAATCATTTTCAGAATTTTATTCTGAATCCTTTGAAGCGTTTTTTTCATTGTTAAACAACAACTTGACCAGATCGGTACAGCATAAAGCATTGCTGGTCTAAAAATTTGTTTGTAAATCAAAAGTTTATCTTTAAAAAAAGTTTAGAATTCCTGTTGATGAGAAGATATATTTATCTCGTATATTTATTGCACTTACTTGTATACTCTCAATGTGCTCTTTGGAAATAAGTTTTTTTATCGTAAATTACTCTCAGACCTACTAAAAATAACCCCATTCATCTTGACAACTTGATCATTGTTTGTCTTGAGGAAAGAACCCTAGTTTTCGAGTTTTAGAAGCATTGGGAGAGATTTTCCACGTTCGCTAGTAGGAAGAAAAAATATCTAAACTTTTCTGCAATCGACTGCATATGGCACGAAGACTTTTTCCTTTTACGGAAATGCTTGTGTCATCGCAAAACAATGACTTTGTGCATCTTGGAGGTGAAATCAGGAAGATCTAAAGTAAATAAGTTGTACAGGACTGGACCTAAGACTGAGGCACACCTGCTCCGACAGGAAATCTATCAGATTTTCAATTCTGGTAGACAACCTGTATAGTTCGATCAGTTAGATAATTTCTTAAAATTTTGATTATAAAAATTGGAAAATTGAAAGTTGACAGTTTTGCAATCAAAAAAAAAATAGAGCAGTTCCAGTAAAATAACTTTCAGATTTGTTAGCTCGTATCATATTAGTAACTCTAATCTCTCTCCCCTCTGAGCAATTGATGAGTAGTGGAATGCACATGGCGAAATGCAAACTGTTCATCTGCAAAAATTGAATTTTTGTTGATGTGTGACATCATCCTGTTAAGAATAATTCTCTCAAACAGTTTACTTATGAAGAAAGCAAACTGATTGGTCGATAACTTGAAACCTCAGTTGAATTCTTATCCGGCTTAAAAACTGGAGTAGTTTTTGCGTTTTTCGATAATTTGGGAAAACATGCAATTTTATTATTATTATTATTATTATTATTATTATTATTATTATTATTATTATTATTATTATTATTATTATTATTATTATTATTATTATTATTATTATTATTATTATTATTATTATTATTATTATTATTATTACTATTATTATTATTATTTATTTCTACAATTTATCTGACCAAGGTCTTAATAAATATTACAATGTTTGTGTCAATTTCATAAAATGCTCGTTCTTTTGATCCTCTGCACGAACTCATCCACGGATTCGTTGAAGTCAAACAGGTGCTCAACACAAGCAAAAGTTCTTATACAGGCGGTGACGGGCTCATTATAACTGAACGACGTGCGATGAAAAGGGGTCTGCAGAAATCCAGTTGAACGCAGAGTGCGTTGTGATGCACGAAAGTTTACGAGAGACAAAAGCTTCGGTGAGTCGATTTCTCCATGGAGTAATTTGGCTAAAAAAACAACTTGATGCAATTGGCGACGGTGTTCAAGTGTATCAATTCCGATCAAGCGGCACGATCTGGATACGGAGGTAAGTTAGCAGGATCACGCCAGGGGTGCTCACGTAATGCAATACGGACGAATCGTTTTTGGACACGCTCAATCCGCAAGTTCCAAGTAAGTTGGTGAGGATACCAAACCAGATTGCAGTTCTCGACTAGTGGGCGTACTAATGAACAGTAGAGCGCTCTTAGGCTGTGCGGATCATTAAAATCACGGGCGACTTTTGATATGAAACCAAGCTGGCGTGTAGCTTTCGAAATTATCGTTGCGTGATGTAGGTGGAATGTAAGTTTAGTGTCAAGAAGAACGTCTAGATCCCTTACATGATCAACCCTCTTCAGTTCCAATCCGTCGATGCGATGGTCGAAGATAACCGGGTTTAGAATACGATGGAAGATTATAATTTCGCAATTGGTTATACTAACCACAAGCCAGTTTTTTCGACACCAGTTGGTAAACACATTCAAGTAATTTTGTAGGCGACGGTCAGTTCTTCGTTCGTACTTCCAAAAACAACTTCAAATCATCAGCATACACCAGCTTGCAGCCATCACCCAGCAGCACTACTTCTTTGGGGAACTCCTGACTCGTTAGTAAATTGCGATGAAATACTAGAACCAAGTTTTACGCGTAGAACTCTTCCACGTAAAAACGAGCTCAACCATGCAACGAACTGGTGGGAGGCACCTAGGCGTGAGATTTTACACAAAAGTATTAAGTGGTCCAAACGACCGAAAGCTGCTTTGAGGTCGGTGTATATCACATCAACTTGAGCTTTATGTTCTATTTGTGAGATGCACGACGAGGTGAACTTTAACAAATTGGTACAAACAGAGCGGCCCGGCATAAATCCGTGCTGTGTGGTTGAAATATAGTGCTTAGTGCAGGAGAGCATGTAACCGCTTACTATGATCTTGAATAGTTTAGACCCAGCAGAGAGGCTTGTGATGCCACGATAATTTCTAACGTTTTACCGGTCGCCGGATTTTAGAACGGGAAACATCAGCGACTGCTTTTAAACCTCAGGAAACTTTCCTTGCGTGAAAGACTTGTTAAAAATGTGGCATAAAGGAAGAGTGGCGGCACAACGACTGAAAACAACAGCAGGACCTGCCGAGTATGATCTTTTCAATTTGCATGCCAATACCACATCGGTCGTAATCGTAAAAGTGCTTAGGTCGACTAAACCGGGGGGAACACCAAATGCCGCTGATTCAGCCTCGGAGTCAGAGGCAACTTTATCAGCAAAAACAGAGCAGCGAAGAACTTTGCAAACAGATCACATGACTCGGATTACGATGTTGATTCATCATTGTCAAAACATACATTCACAGGTACGGAAGAACATTTCCTTTTATTGTTAATAAAGTTCCAAAAGTTTCTCGGATTCCTTCAAAGGTCGGTTTGCACCCGTAGCACATATGACATGTACAATGTGCGATTCAAATGACGATATTCATCACTATGACGTTAAAAATCAGATTTCGTAAGCGCAGTTTTCAATCGGCGATATTTGCGCTGAGAGCTATTCCTTAGCCGTTTCAGTTCACGTAACCGAAGAGTGCTCCAAGCGGGTGAATTAGGACGCTTCACAAATGACAGATTGGAATGTAACCACTGAACAATTACATCGCACAAACGGTTATTCAAATCGTCAATATCGGTGCAGGTTTGCAGACTCTCCCAATCGAACTTTAATAAATAGTCAGACAGCGCAACAAAATCTACTAAGGGGCCATCCACATACCACGTGGACAGCTTTGGGGGGAGGGGGGGGTGGCTAACTTCCACGGTCCATAAATTTTTTTTTTAGAATTTATATGGGCAGTTGTCAACAGAGGGGAAGGGGGTGGGGTCAAAATCGTTAAAAATCTGTCCACGTGGTATGTGGATGGCCCCTTACGATAATTTAGCGATCTAGTTTCTACCCCAACACGTGCACGAGCAACATCGCTACTGCAAGCGACAGGCAAAGTAATAGTGAGGGGTGGATGGTGTAGATCGATAGGAAGCAGTGGGTTCAACGCTGCGTTCAGTCGATACTCGGCAATCAGGTGGACAAAACACTAAGTCAAGTATGCGCCCTAGATGGTTTCGCTGGAGATTTGTTTGGCAAAAGTTGTAGAAATCCATGCCGTCTACCGGTAAAGCACTAGCAGCAGGGAGATGAGCTGAAATAACGGGAGAGTCGACAGTCCATTCTAGTCGCGGTTGATTGAAATCGCCATACGATACTGTTATCACATATTTTATCGTACAGCTCATCCACAGAAGCGATATGCTTTTCGATGACATCAACTTTGTTACTTCTGTCTGGCGGAATATATACACCACACAGTAGCAGCTTTGTTCCTCTTATTGTGGTGCTAATTCATACTTGCTCTAAACAGTTACCATTCACCGTCTCGATCATTGAGCTAGCATGACAATGTGCCACCGCAATTGAAACTCTACCAAAGCAAGATTTGTTACTGTTTTGGGAGCTGCGGTCACAACGAAACACGTTGAATGATGATCCAAAAAGCTGCATAGAATTGATCCGATCGTCCAATCCAGTTTCAGTTAGAATTATAATGTCAAGATTACAGTCACAGGTAGCCAGAAATAGCTCATCAATTTTTGTATGCAGTCTGTGCACATTCTGGTAGACGATTTGGATACCGCTTTAATTAATGACGGCACGCTGCAATACAGCATTATTCAGTGCAAAAGAGTTAGAACTAACTGACAGATACTCGCCTCTGGTGGAAACCCGAAGGTTCCGACCGTCCACAGAAGTACGCATTAAATTTATATCATATCCGTCCTGGGTCGTCGGTACGAGTTTTTTGGCTGGTCATTAAACTCGGGGAATAGAAAGCCTGCGGGCCACGAAGCTGCATTCAGAGCTCGATCCTTCAACTCGGGATCCAAGCTAACTTTAAAAGAAACGAAGGACAGTGTGGTGACATCTTTGTCCTTGGGTACAAGCCGTATAACTTCTACAGAATCGGGAACATCCAAGCAGCGAGGAACAATTTTCTGTATGTCATTATTCGAGGCAAGCGGGTTTAAACCCGAAAGATAAAGCCAAAATTTATTTGAAACGGCAGCCGGGAGAGTAGAAGGAACAAAAATTTCAAAACAGCTATTGAAAATTTCAACCATAAATTCCACTGCGCTCTCAGGGAGATGTTTGATTAATATGTTGAAGATTTCATCATCACCATCACCAGAAGCTTTCATATATTTGAAATTTTTATTGATTGATTTGATCTCATTCAAGTTGGTTTCAATATTTCCGTAGGCAAAACATCCTGGGAAGAAATTAGATTATTCTGATGAGTGACTTCATCAACTGTTCCTCCTGGTTGAAGTGGATTCAAAAATTTCGAGCTTATATTGTGCATAGTCGTGTTGAGGTCTCAATTCGTAGGATTTTGCTTTCAATCATCCGAACCTACCGGTGTTTACCAGATACCATTTCGAAATTCCATAATGATAACCCGTTCTACGCATATTTGTCCCATGCTCCAGATCAAACAAACGAGTGTTTAGTGGGACGAATTTGATTAGGAAATGTCAAGTGGGTTAAATATGCGTGGAAAATCATTGATGGGACAAACAGGCTTAGTATTGTTTTTGCAGATTTTCGGAACGAACAATGCTATTTTTAATATATTTTGAAAAACCCCTCGCTTAGTTAGCTTAACCAACTTCAAACGCTTTTCGAAGCTGTCACAGGCGGCACGGACTCCCAGATTTTCTGGATAACCGTTTTACAAGTTGAAGATTTTGTAAAAAAAGTTTATTGAGTTGAGATCAGGCAATTTATTTCTATTCAAAAAGTCCCTCGAATTGTCCCTATACCAACCTTGAGTCAAGTTCGCAGTATGCGCTGATGCATCGTCTTGCTAGAACATATAGTAATTAGCTCTGAAGAGTTTTCGAAGACACGGGGTAACGTTTTTTTTTCTAAAACTACCGTTTTAAATAAACAGCATTAAATTCGGCGTCTTTGTAAATGAAAATCAGAGGAAGTTTACTCGCTTGCAAATTGCTCTCGAGACCATCACTAAAGCTGTACTCTGCAATCGAGGAACACTCCTTTAGGACTCTGAAATGTTGTTTCTTGCTGCTGCCCACATTCGATTGTTTTGTGTAACCAGTCACACTTCAGGCCAAATAGTTTCTCATCAGAAACAATGAACTCGCGAACAGCGAGTTGTGAAAGTATCATTTTCACTCTATCGAGCCTCTTTTTCTAAAAGAATCGGCCAAAATATTGTGGACCGATTCAATAGTTATACTCAAATGGGTGGGAATTACAAACTGAACGTTATCATTTCGCCGGACACGCTTCTTCATTACAGTCACAATTTTACGACTTGCGGCATCCTTGCAGATCGTGGCCGACAGAATTTTCAACGATCCCCCAAAGAGAATGCTTCCTTGTATTTTTCGATGGTTTAATAAACGAAATCTCGCCTAGCTTCACATGTTTTGAGATGTTTGAATATTGTGCAAGGGGAGTCACTGACCAAAAATCGTTGTACTACGACTTTCCGGATTTGTTACATCGCACATCAAGAACTAAATACAACTGACAGATCACCAACACACCAATGCGTATTCGAGAGTGCATACATTTGTTCACGTACTTTCATTAACACTTATAACTCGAAAACTTGTATTCGAATATATTGAACAAGGTGTTATTACAACCATTTCATTGTGAAATTATGATACAGATTTTAGTTATTTTCTATGTGAACAAATCATTGCACATCCTATGTTCTAAAGACATGAATTTCAGATGAAATTCAATTCATTTATGGTTCAACAATAAATTTCAAAACCCTCTTTTGTATATTTTTGGTCACTATTTGGTCACTATTTAGTCTCTATTTGGTCACTATTTTAATGAAAAAAGTCACCAAAGTCGCTATTATTTTGCTCCAAGTTCGCTACTAGCCCTGTTTCTTAAGAACCTTCGATAGCTTCCAAAAGGGTTTTGAATATGGTTTCAATTTTTCAATTTTAGTCTCAAAATTTTGATTTTTCAGAAAAATCTATATAAATAGTTCTTAAAACAGGATCACGAGAACGTTGATATTGACGTCTGCGGATGTTTTTCAAACGAATTAAAAGTTGAAGAGTTTCGTCAATTATTGGTGAATCAAAATTCATCAATAATTGGCATCAATAATTGCACATTTTAATGCTTCCAAAGCGGAATCAATATTCACCTCTTTTTGCAAATCCAGCTCATTATTGAAATTACTCTCGATGTGAGTTTTATAATTTTTTTTTAATTTTTTTTAAAGGGGGGGATTTGTTAGTACCTTAAGTATTTATGATAAGTATTAGTAAATAATGAGTATGTGTGTCTGTTAGAAATTTGTAATTTTAATTGTTGGGATTTGTTTGCTTTCGCAATTAGGACTTATCATTCGTAGGGATTTGAACCTACTTGTCAGAAAAGGGGAAGTAAACTTACAGCTAACCTAATTGCTAACTTATTGGCTATAAAAAGAGCTTATCGTAGCAATTGAGGATTGCAACGATTTTTGTCGAAAATTGTTAATAATTTTATTTGACATAGTTTCTAATGGTTTAACACCGTTAAGTCTATGTAATTCGAGTGTACCAAACCAAGGAGGACGCTTCAAAATCATTTTTAGAATTTTATTCTGAATCCTTTGGAGCGTTTTCTTCCTTGTTAAACAGCAACTTGACCAGATCGGTACAGCATAAAGCATTGCTGGTCTAAAAATTTGTTTGTAAATCAAAAGTTTGTTCTTTAAACATAGTTTAGAATTCCTGTTAATGAGAGGATATAAACATCTCGTATATTTGATGCACTTGGCTTGTATACTCTCAATGTGCTCTTTTAAAATAAGTTTTTTATCATAAATTAGTCCCAAGTACTTAACCTTTTCAGACCAACGTAAAATAACCCCATTCATCTTGACAACGTGATTATTGTTTGGCTTGAGGAAAGAAGACCTAGGTTTATGCGGAAAAATTATCATTTGAGTTTTAGAAGCATTGGGAGAGATTTTCCAGTTTTGCAAGTAGGAAGAAAAAATATCTAAACTTTTCTGCAATCGACTGCATATGACACGAAGACTTTTTCCTTTTACGGAAATGCTTGTGTCATCGCAGAACAATGACTTTGTGCATCCTGGAGGCAAATCAGGGAGATCTGAAGTGAATATGTTGTAAAGGACTGGACCCAAGACTGAACCTTGAGGCACACCTGCTCTGACAGGAAATCTATCAGATTTTGAATTCTGATAGACAACCTGCAGAGTTCGATCAGTAAGATAATTTTTTGAAATTTTGATTAGGAAAATTGGAAAATTAAAAGTTTGCAATTTCGCAATCAAACCTTTATGCCAAACACTGTCGAATGCTTTTTCTATGTCTAAAAGAGCAGCTCCAGTGGAATAACCTTCAGATTTGTTAGCTCGTATCATATTAGTAACTCTGAGCAATTGATGAGTAGTGGAATGCCCATGGCGAAATCCAAACTGTTCATCTGCAAAAATTGAATTTTCGTTAATGTGTGACATCATCCTGTTAAGAATAATTCTCTCAAACAGCTTACTTATTGAAGAAAGCAAACTGATTGGTCGATATCTGGAAACTTCAGCTGGGTTCTTATCCGGTTTTAAAATTGGAGTAATTTTTGCATTTTTCCATAATTTGGGAAAATATGCAACTTTGAAGCAGCAATTGAAAATTTTTACTGAAAATTCCATTGTGCTCTCAGGGAGATGTTTGATTAGTATATTAAAGATTCCATCGTCACCAGGTGCTTTCATATTTTTGAAATTTTTAATAATTGATTTAATCTCATTCAAGTTAGTTTCAATTATTTCTGCAGGTGAAAAATTCTGGGAAGAAATTAAATCAAATTGACGTGTGACTTCATTTTCAATTGGACTCACAAAATTCAAATTTGAGTTATGAACACTCTCAAACAGCTGAGCAAGTCTTTGAGCCTTTTGTTCATTGGATACAAGAAAACGTTCACCATCTTTTAAAACTGGAATAGGCTTTGAAGGTTTCTTAAGAATCTTCGACAGCTTCCAAAAAGGTTTTGAATATGGTTTCAAATTTTCAGCTTTAGTTTCAAAATTTTGATTTCTCAGAAGAGTAAATCTATGTTTAATCTCTTTCTGTAAATCTTTATAAATAGTTTTAAAAACAGGGTCACGAGAACGTTGATATTGACGTCTGTGGACATTTTTCAAACGAATTAGAAGTTGAAGATTTTCGTCAATTATTGGTGAATCAAATTTCACTTGAGCCTTTGGAACAGAATAATTCCTGGCATCAACAATTGCACATTTTAATGCTTCCAAAGCGGAATCAATATCTACTTCGTTTTGCAAATCAAGCTCATTATTGAAATTTTTCTCAATATGAGTTTTGTATCTTTCCCAATTGAAAACTGATTCATGTGATAAAGAAAAAGTTATTGGAAGATGGTCAGAATCAAAGTCAGCATGTGTGATCAAATCACTACATACATGACTTTGAGCTGTAAGCACCAAATCAATTGTTGAAGGGTTTCTTACAGAAGAAAAGCATGTAGGACTATTCGGAGACAAAATAGAATAGTATCCTGAAGAACAATCATTGAATAAAATTTTGCCATTGGAATTACTTTGAGAATTATTCCATGAACGATGTTTAGCGTTAAAATCGCCGATTATAAAAAATTTCGAATTATTTCTGGTGAGTTTTTGTAAATCACCTTTAAAATAATTTTTATGCTCGCGTGTGCATTGAAATGGTAAATATGCTGCGGCAATAAATAAAATCCAAAGTTCAGTTTGAACTTCAATTCCCAAAGTTTCAATTACTTTCGTCTCAAGATGGGGAAGAGCACGATGTTTGATTCGGCGATGAATAACAATTGCAACTCCACCGCCGGAACCCTGAATCCTATCATATCTATGAACTGCGTAATTGGGATCATATTTTAATTTAATGTTAGGTTTTAAAAATGTTTCAGTAATAATTGCAATATGCACATTATTTACTGTTAAAAAATTAAAAAGCTCATTCTCATTGGCCTTCAATGAGCGACCATTCCAATTCAAAAATTTGATTGGTTTATTTAAAATCATTGCTAAATTTTAAATTAGAAACAATTTTAATTGTAAAATTTGTACCTTTTTGGATGGCTTCAAACATTGATTTTGCCTGCAACATGGCGTTCATAAGATCGAACATTGCCTGTTGCAAAATACTACAAGGTATACAGCCCTAGGGTTGTATGAAATGGTGACGTGGGACTAAACACTGTAATTAGGGGATTTTTTGTTACAAAATATACAAAGTCTGCAGACAGAATCAATGTGTTTATTTTCAGCCTCCCCTGGAAATCAATTTTTGGAATATATTCAACAGCACTCGAAGAAAGATCATTTATATTTGGCGATATTATGCCTTTAGTATTTTTTTTGTGCAAAAAAATATGTATTTAACAAGGCACAAGCATATCGTGCTTGTTGAAGAAGCACCAAGAATTTCTCATAATGCGTCAAAGTCAGAATTATCTCTATATCCTCAAAAACCAAATCCAATAATGCTTACGTTATCATAATAAATGGTTTTGTCTTATTTCACGCTAGCTAAATCAAATCTATAGTATGGATCTTACTTTCAAAATAATATGGAAGCCCTAACAAAGGTTCATCAATTGGAAAACATAAGAAAATATTTTGAACAAAATTCCTAACAAGTTCTAGCAAAAAAACGTAGAAATCCACAATTACATTTTTATTTTTTGCTTGACGATTGTTTCATTTGCCTGCAACTACATTCGCTGTATTACGAAGACAGGAAATATACGTTTATTATGGTTACGCTTAGAATAATAATATATCATCTAACAATTTTGAAATGTAAAAAGAGATTCTGTACGAATCTTACTAAATCAACTAAAAAATCACAAGCATTCGCAGGTTCTTACTCTTCTATAAATGTATATATTTAGGAATTTACTCTTTCGATACTATCCGGTCACGATTATTTAGTGAATATCGAAGATAAAATTAAATAAATATCCGTTGCAAAAATTTACAATTCTTGCTGAGTAATTTACGGCAATCATATTTATGAAATAAACTTTCAATCACCATCAACAGCAGCATTGTAGTTTTTCCTCAATTGCATACGAATAGAAATGTACGAACAAAAGTGTACCACTGCAATACGAATAGTACTGCTGCAGTACGAATAGAAGAGTACCACTGCAATCATAGACGACGAGAGACCTGCGGTTCTATACTCCACTGGTACTGTTGCTTTTACTGGCATGTTTTCTTTCAAGACATCAGTTTTTATTAGGTTCTACAGTACCTAACACGCAGGTTTAGAGATTGTTCAAGGATAGGTATTGTTTCAAACTTTTAGGAAAACTTTTACCTTCGAGACATCATATTAGTCTAAGCAAAAATAAATTGACCTATTGGAACGGGCAGACTCTGTCAATTTTTATTTCGAAATTGATACAGGGAATATCACAGGGAACGGATGGTGTCCATTCACGTCGTATGTGCTAGGAATGCTCGCATGTAATTGGTTCATTATTCGCGTAAATTTGTTATTGAAATTATTATCAGTTTTACCGCTTAGCAATGAAATTAGAGTGATAATTAACACATTACAAAATTGTTATACATTTTATCTATCCAACAAAATATTGGTTATTGTTATCCATCATGTGGTTATGCTGTTATTAGCGTTTGAAATCTGACGCAACATTTGCCCGTTTCATTTCCAATTTTACAGAATGCATCCCAGTATAGTAAACAAAGACGTGTCCCACGTCAAAAGAAAGTTTACCTGCCGTAATAGGCCCCAGGCAGTTGACATTAGAAAAAATATTTTCGGCAGCAATATTAGCTGGGGTAATAGGTGTACAATTATTTTCTAGCGTGTTTTGCTTACCCATATTAGCGGTCATTTTCGAACTACCAACACTAGGCGGTAGAATGTTCGAACTACCTGTAACCTGTGCATATGTTAAACGGGTATGCAAAGGAGTAGGTAAACTATGCGTCACTGGTACGCTTGGAGAATTTTGTTTTGAAGACATGTGTCCTTTTTGTGAGAAGAGTCTCCACAAATGAGGCATATTTGGTCCATGTTACAAAACTTTGAACCATGGCCATAACGTTGGCAAACACGGCATTCGCCTCTTCGGCCAATTTGATAAGTAACTTTGACGTCGGAGAGAAACGTAGAAAGTTCTCTTTTAAAAATATTAAATTCAGAAGCAATAGTTCCCACAATAGGTGGAACTTTCTCCTTTTTTACAGAAATTTCACTTTGAATAGTTTTACTTTCGAACATTTCAATTTCGCCAGCTTCTTGCTCAGGCAGAATATCATATAAATTTTCACTGCATAAGCTAGTTTCAGAAAGAGATGCCTCTCTTTTCTTCCCCGTAGCGATGCGTGGTTTCTTTTTTCGTCCTGTCATTTCAGGTGATACGAAAAAAGTTCAAAAATAATATTAAATTGCAAGTATTGAGAAAGAAAGAAATAGGTAGTCTTGAGAAAGACTGATGTAAGTTAACTTCCAGGTAATCTTTAAAAGACACACTGACAAAACACAAACTTTGAAGCTATAGGCAGTCAAAGACCAGTCCACAAGCAACCGAAAATACGTCTGATCTGTCGGGCAGCCCAAGACGCACTGAATGTGAGTTTTATATCATTTCCAATTAGCCTTGTTATAATTAAAAACAGAGGGTTGGCAAATGGTTGGACACGTGTCACTTGAGATCGTATTGTGGTCATTCACTTCTGTCCAGCAACTCCTATTCCAACCTCCACGTGGTGCCGACCGGGATACGAGTAACCTAAGCGGAGATCGGGTAACCAACCCCCAGTGGAAACTTTGGTCGTATGCTGACTGAGAAGGGGGAACGTACGCGGCTGTTTCCCCATGTTAGGGGCGGCGTAAAACAGCGTCTGATCCGGAGCGGGCGGCTGAATCATGAAACGCGGTGCCTCGCCAGCTATATCAAAGACGGCAGCCCCGTCGCGAGACTAGGTATCGCAGCCCTAGTAAGGCAGCATACCGAATATTAAATGCTAGGAATAATCCAGATATAAATACGGAACGGAATAATCGGCATTGACCTAGGCGAACGAAAAAGGACAACGATTAGTGGAAACTCGGTACTTGGAATGTAAGGACTCTACTCGAACCGGCACGCGCAAGTATTCTGGCTAGAGAGCTGCGGAAGGTGAATGTGGAGGTTGCAGCTATCCAAGAGGTGCGGTGGCCGAAATCGGGAGAACGCGAATTCCAGGCAGTAGATCCTGTTGCGGACACTTCATTTTAGTACCACATCTACTATAGCGGCGGCGTGAAAGCAGAAAGAGGAGTCGGTTTCGTGCTAATTGGAAAACAGATAAAGCGTGTCATTAGATGGAGGCCGATCAGTGACCGTATATGCGTGTTGAGAATTAAGGGCAAATTCTTCAACTACAGCCTAATAAATGTGTACGCACCGACCAACGAGAAACTCGATGACGAAAAGGAGGATTTCTATGAGCTCCTGGAAAAGACATTCAATGAGTGCCCAGGACACGATATAAAAATTGTCATCGGAGAAGCAGATGCACAGGTTGGGCAGGAAGACTTCTTCCGTCCCGTAGCTGGTAGGGAAAGCGTCCACTCTACTACGAACGTCAATGGCCTGAGGCTTGTTAATTTCGGTGATGGCTATCTGTAGCACTTATTTTGCACGCTGGAACATACGTAAGCACACCAGGATGCACCCGAATGGAGAGCTTTGCTTTCAAATTGACCACGCTCTGATTGATGGACGGCACTTTTCAGACGTTACAGACGTGAGGTCGTTCAGAGGATCGAACGTTGACTCGGATCACTATCTCGTAGTAGCCAAAATCCGCGCCCGGCTGTCCAACGTGTTGAAATCCAAGGCAACGAGGAGGATGCAGTTGAACATCCAGCGGCTATCAACTGGAGGAGTGGCTGCAGAGTGCTCGCAGAAGGTTGATAAACGGATTGAGGAAAAAATTAAAGGGAACCTGAATGAACAGTGGAGACACATCCACAGTTCGATCAGCACTACAGCGAGAAGTGTTGGGTACAACTGCGTCCAATGAGTGGTTTGACGCTGAGTGCCAGTGAGTGACGGAGGAGAAGAACCGCGCCAGGGGTCACATGTTGGCCACGGCTGTGACTCGTCAGAGCGTGGGTAGATATCGAGATGCCAGAGCCGCTGAAAAGACTCCATCGCGGGAAGAAACGACAGCATTGGGAGCGTATTCCTACGGAGGCGGAAGGTTGCTTCTCCAGGCACGATGCGAGGAGCTTCTATAAGAAGGTCAACGGAATCAGGAATCGAAACGTGTCAGCCCCTGTCATGTGCAACGATAAGGAGGGGAACCTGATAACCCATAAAACAGAGGTGGCCAGGAGTTGGTTGGAACACTTCAGTGTGCTGTTGAACGGTGAGGGAAACAGTGGAGTCGGAAGCAGCAGGATGACTATTGAGCAAGACCGCGCCAAATGACCTATGGTCGAATATCGACCATTTTTTATTTGAATGAAACTTTGCACACGTATTTGGCTTAGCAAACTGAGCATTTTTCACAGATGGAGAGATTTTTTACACCCATGAGTTACATTCTAAAAGGGCGTATGTCTTTTGGCATAGGTTTTATTCGAAGCATTGTAGCCCAGAAACCGTTGGTTGTATAGAAAAATTGTCTGAGAATGAGTTGTAGGGAATTAAAAATGCATCATTAAAAAAATATACTCTGTACAAAAAAAAATCCTAAAAAGATCCTGTACAAAAAAAAAGACCTAAAAAATTAAAAATAAACACCAAATTTCAATTTGAAAAATAATTAGTTGAATTTTTTTTTCATTTTTTTTTAAAAAAACTTGACGTTTATACGCAACTTTAAAAAAAAGCCCAGGATGGAGAAATGAAAAATATTTTTTTATGGTAGGTTATTTTTTTATAAAAATTCTAATTCAAACATTTTTCAAAATATTTGTATTTTGATGATTCTAAAAGATGCAGAGAGTCATTTTAAATCAGTCATTTTGAAAAGCTCTTGGTAGTTAACAGGCATCGGTTTTCGAGTTATTTTTTAATTTAAGCTCGAAAAATTATAATTATTTAGGAAAATACACGTTTTTCTTAATTTGTCCGGAGTTCTCCAGCAAAAACTATATGTTCATTGGAATGCTTGATCAAAAATATACAATTCATTCTTTGACAACAAAACGATTGGATAAATAACTCAACTACTGGGTTACCTATAATATCTGTTTTCGCTTATAAATACGATTGCACTTCTCCAGAAGTGTTAGTAACAGTTTGCATTTTGTGAAGATGAATAAAGTGAAAATGGAATACACCAAGCCCAAATGCTGTAAACCCTTTCCTGATCATCGGTGCTCATCAAGCTTACGAAAATTTAACGAAAACGTTATGGCGAAATTAAAAATATTAACAGTCAAGCTCATTTTAATACGTCTTTATCAATTTGTGATTTGTGTAGTTATTGGAATAATAGTCAAGCCACCATTCATATGGAACACTTAAGAATATCAGCTTCATCATGATATCGGAAGTACTCCATCATGATGCTGTTGCGGTTCAGGTTTTCATTGCCAAATTAATGAGTTTTTTGAAAACAACAATACAGTTGAAAAAAGTGATATTTATGTCTGATGGAGCTGCCTCACAATATAAAAATAGAAAAAAATTTGCAAGTCTTTGCAAGGTCAAAACAAAATATAACGTCGATGCAGAGTGGCATTTTTTGCGACTTCTCATGGTAAAGGCCCATGCGATGCAATTGGTGGCATATTAAAACGAATGGCAAGTAATGCAAATTAAGCTATAGAACACGAACATCCCATTACAAGCGCCAAAGAATTATATGATTGTTCTAATCAGAAAAGTAATGAAAATTCATCAAAAATGTCATTTAGTTGGGTATCATATGAAGAATATGAACAAGGAGTAACAGAATGGAGCAATATTTTCAAAAAATCTATAATAATAGCTGACACACATAAGTATCACTCTTTTGTTCCGATTTCAGAAAATAAGATACAAACGAAGCTGTTTTCGAAAGATGACGAATCATTTACCTATGATGTATTTAAAATATAAGGTGAAACTAGTTCTGTAAAGTATCTATGTCATAATAAATATGTTCCCAAGATAATAAAACTCGAAAATAAATATTTGATTCTTATATATATTTCACTTGAAACATTTTAACGCTTTTTTTGAGAACCGTTAGCCCAATCACCTTGTTGTCAAAGAATGAATTGTATATTTTTGATCAAGCATTCCATGGTTTTTGCTGGAGAACTACGGACAAATTAAGAAAAGCGTGTTTTTTCCTAAGAAATTATAATTTTCCGAGCTTAAATTAGAAATAACTCGAAAACCGATGCCTTCAGAATGTTAACTACCAAGATGACTCTCTGCATCTTTTAGAATCATCAAAATACAAATATTTTGAAAAATGTTAGAATTAGAATTTTTATAAAAAAATTAATCTACTATAAAAAGAATATTTTTAATTTCTCCATCCTGGACTTTTTTTTAAAAGTTGCGTATTCACGTCGTTTCTTTAAAAAAAATAAAAAAAAAATCAACTCTTTTTATCAAATTGAAATTTAGTGTTTATTTTTAATTTTTTAGGTCTAAAAAAATTTTTTTTGAACGGAGTATAATTGTTTTATGATGCATTTTTAATTCCCTACAACTCATTCTCAGACAGTTTTTCTATTCAACCAACGGTTTCTGGGCTACAATGCTTCGAATAAAACCTATGCTAAAAGGCATACGCCCTTTTAGAATGTAACTGGGGGGTAAAAAATCTCTCCATCTGTGAAAAATGCTCAGTTTGCTAAGCCAAATACGTGTGTAAAGTTTCATTCAAATCAAAAATGATCGATTAAATCTTCGCGTATTTCCAGGTCATTTGAAATGATTTTGCTCTATTGAGAATGATGGTCAAGCTGTGGATCCACCATCCATGGACGAGGTAAAGAAAACAGTGAACGAGCTGAGAAACTGCAAGGAAGCCAGGAAGGACGGCATTCCCGCCGAACTCTTCAAAGTCGGGAGCGAACAGCTGTATCGTGCCATCCATCGGATCATGCTGAGAGTGTGGTCTGATGAAGAATTGCCCTCGGACTGGTTGGAGGGTCTCATATGCGCGATCTACAAAAAAGGTCATCGCCTGGACTGTAGCAATTATCGGGGCATAACTCTTCTCGATACCGTGTACAAAATTCTCTCCCGCATTCTGTTCCACAGACTGAGGCCGCTGCAGGAGACCTTTGTTGGCGAGTACCAATGCGGTCTTCGAGGATGACGCTCTACGACGGACCAAATGTTTACCTTGCGACAAATCCTCGATAAATTTCGAGAATTCAACTTGCAGACCCACCACACATAGGGGGAACTGGATGAAAAAAATTGGGTCCAGCTGAACTTTTCTCTGTGGTATAGTGGGGCATCGAAATGTCAAATTGTTTATACCAGCATTTATATTACCGAGGGGCTATACAACGATCATACTGTTCATACAGAACAGTCACATGACTGCTTTTGTTGGATAAAAAACCAAAATCTTTTAGTTTTATTACGAGTGCGGTATAGTATGTACTTATATACGAAATGATAGTATGTAGGTACTTATAGCAACTTGGAGTTGCATTTTCGGGATAACCATGACCTGGGAGGGAGAAACGAATACTACACCTAAAACAGAGAACACGCACATGCGTCGTTTTCTGATAGCGTGTAACTATCTTCTTGCTCTAACGCATGCATGACTTAAACGAAGTTTTTATTTAGTAACATCAGGAATACTGAATGTGCAAATTTTACAGACTAATTTTTCGAGCCTGTGTTTTTTGACGTGAGACTACGTCTTTCTTCACTATGCTAAGGTACATTCTGTGAAAACCGGATTGAACATGCAACGTTTTTGGTTGGCGGAATGGAAGTTTTTAGATGCTAATAGCGCTCAAACAACTGTTCCGATTTCAATAGTTAATATACCGTTGGAAAGATAAAATATACAAGATTTGTTTAACATGATAATTTTAGTTACCATTTTCTTATTACTCCGTGAAAATTGCGGAAAAGTTTGAAGGTCGAATATCCACTTACATTTTTTATCCGATTGGTATATTTCCCTAACGCAGACTTCATAAACATAGACAAAATGATTTCACGCATTCAGTCATTGGCTAACAATGCCAGCCAATTGGCATTCATTACCCAACGTAAGCGACGATGAAAGAAAGCAGAGGTGCTTCCACGTGATTGGTTCTTCACCCATCACCCGAGTTCCCCAAACTGAGTGACGCTATAAAAGGACATTCCGAGTTGAGAGAAGCTCGTTCCCTGGTCGACCGTCAAAGCGAACAGTTCGGCTTCCCTTTGATCTGAGTTGGACCCCACCAGTGGTAATCTAATTCAGATATCGTTGTTGGAATACAGCCCGAAACTGGACGTGATCGGCACTGGGGACCATTGGAAGCCGTTGGAAGGGACTATTGGAAGACTTGGAAGCCGTTTGGATGTTGCGGATAGTAATTTGTGTAGGTATAATGTGTCGTATATCAAGCGTGTGTGTCTGAGTAATGTGTGCGTGTGTATGTGTGTGTTAGTAGCGTTAGCGTTTGTATGTGTGTGTGAGTAGCGTTAGCGTGTGTATGTGTGTGTGAGTAGCGTTAGCGTGTGTATGTGTGTGTGTGAGAGTAGCGTTAGCGTGTGTATGTGTGTGTGTGTGAGTAGCGTTAGCCTGTGTATGTGTGCGTGAGAGCGTTAGCACTAGCGTGTGTATGTGTGTGTGAGAGTAACGTTGGCGTGTGTATGTGTGTGTGAGAGTAACGTTGGCGTGTGTATGTGTGTGTGAGAGTAGCGTTAGAGTGTGTATGTGTGCGTGTGTGTATGTGTACGTGTGTGTGCGTGTGTGTGTAAGTGGCGTGTATGTGTGTGCGTGTGTGTGTAAGTGGCGTGTGTGTGTGTTTGAGTGTGTGTGTGTGTGTGTATGTGTGTTTGAGTGTGTATGTGTGTGTTTGTTTGAGTGTGTGTGTGTGTGTGTTTGAGTGTCTGTGTGTGCATGAATACAAAACGGTTTGCGATGAATATTTTTTCGAGCAACGCGATACCTTTCAGTTATAACAATACTCATTGCAAAAAAAAACTTTTTTTTCCTTGGTTCAAAGTGACAGTCACACAGCTTCGTATTCGTTTCTCCCTCCCAGACCTTGACTAATTGGAAGGAACATTTGCAGCTTTTTGAAAAATAAAACAAAAACCTGTCGAAACACCCATTTTTGTGTTAGCGTGTGGTAGAAAACAGTAAACCAAACTGAATAAAGTAAAGAATACTTTGAACCCAGTATGTTTTGAAGGTTTTGGATGATACAGCGATGTTCACACATAACACGGTTGTAGACCTTTTCGAACTTAAGAAATTTCACGCGTCAGCCGCAGAAACAACACCAAAAGCGCGAACATATTCATGCATTAAATACATCTTAGATTTTAATCTCCTAACAATATTTGTGCTCACTAAATTTACTTATCAAAATTAATTTATTGGAGAATTAGAATTTTGGTTTTCAAACAAAAACTCAATTTACAAACATATATAGTTTTCGATGGTACTAGAGTTTCCAAAAACATAACCCTTTATTTTATTTCAACATCATACCACAAACGGGACAAAAATCTAAAATCAGCATTCTATTTTCGGCAGTATTTTGATGATTAATCAATCAATTTATGGAAATATTTTTTAGCAAAATTATTTTATTGAAAAGCTGAAAAAAATCCGATTTTTGCATCCCTCAGATGATTGATGCCTTCAAGCACTACTGGAATATTATTCAACTTGCAAGCAGTGCCGCCAGATTCACAGAATAACTCATACTTAACCGACTGTTAGGAACAACCACCGCCGTTCACTGTCAGTTCAAAAAACTCCATTTTCGTTAAAAACTGAACATATGATAAATTTGACAGCAGCTTTACTAGAGTGGTTCGCGAACACTGCATGTACGGAAAAGTTGTACCCACAAAATAGAAATCGACATTAGTGATGTACTTATGTTTGGAAACATTTTTTTTTGGTGAAATTAAAACTGTAAAACCCAAACAATATTCTTCCAGTTTTCAAAAAAATATTGTGAGCAACACTGCTCTTGAACGATCAACGTCAAAAGATAAGTATAAGGGCATCTTCAGCGGTGGTGCAAATCGATGTTTTGTTCTATTTTTTGGAACAAACTCAAATTCACTGAAGCACCGCTATTGCAAATTTTATTTTATAGGTACCAGATCTAAACTGGGGTGACATTGCGCATCTCGTTTCGAGTAACTCGTACAAAAATAAATGATCACTGATGAGCGTTACGTTAGGTTAGAAAATAGAAAAAAATCGTTCGAATCGAGCTGCACAATGTCACTCCTGAAAAACTGTGAAACTCGTATACGTTTTGATCTATTTTTGTCACTTTTTGATCTAAAATTTGAAATAAATCGTTCTAAAACCCTTTGCACGCTACCATCAATTGCGGGTTGGTAAAATGTCATATTTTATTTGAATATTACATTTTTAGCTATTTCCATATAAGCGTTTTGCGAGTGATGTGGGATAAACAAACAAAGAAGACGATGAACAGCTCACGCCTTGGTTCAACTATTTGGTTTGCAACCATCAGCCACTAGGTAGCCTAATACGTTGGCTATCTAGCCTTTGTTAACCGCCTTAATTGTAGTGGGACTACCAAGAACGATCAGTCTCAAGAGGCCAAAAAAGTGTTCCCCGAAGACACTGAACTGAAAACTTTAAAACGCAGACTTGTTACAATATTCTCAAAAAGGAACCCAAGCTTAAAGAACTGCAATATTCGACG
Organism: Wyeomyia smithii; assembly: GCF_029784165.1. Lineage (NCBI taxonomy): Eukaryota > Metazoa > Arthropoda > Insecta > Diptera > Culicidae > Wyeomyia > Wyeomyia smithii. The sequence continues at coordinate 166,131,504 of NC_073696.1, read as the reverse complement.
AGATTGATGAAACGAAAACGGAAGACGATTATCTACGCGATCAAATATTTTTCGCTTACGTTCGAAGCCCTACATGCAGCAGAAATTTTTCGATTATACTATTCCATCCCGGAAAATGTCACTGACGTTTGGCTTAAACCATCAAATCCATTAGGTCTTGTGGATATAAAGTGGCTTGCCAAAGTAATCCCTTAATGTATGTAAAAAATATTGAATTTCCGTTTGTTGAATATTGAGTGCTTTTTATAACAAGTCCCATGGGAAACTAATAGCATGGGGTTTGAAACAACAAAATATACAACACCAGTGCGGACAACGCAAAGTTGGTCTACATTAGTTGTTTTTTTTTTTTTAGGTTTCGCTGGTTGAATCTAGTATAAAGTTGATACAAAAATAGACCGCTGAAGATGCTTCAACAGGAACAAGTGCTGCGTGTGAGTTTTTTTGTCACAATTCAAACAATACCACTTTGATAGATTGTAAAAGGGGCCAGTTTTTGAATCAATTTTTGTTAGCAGTTCCCCCTATGTGCCCACCATCTGTTCATAGACTTCAGGGCAAGGTACGATTCAGTTAAGAGAAATGAGTTATGGCAGATTATGCTCGAACATGGTTTCCCAACAAAGCTGATTAGGCTGATACGTGCCACCCTTGAAGGTTCTACATCAAGCGTCAGGATAACCGGTGAGATATCGGACTCTTTCGTGACGTTAGATGATTTGAAGCAGGGTGACGGGCTGGCGAGCTTATTGTTCAATATCGCATTGAAAGGTGCTAAACGGAGAGCTGGTGTGCAGAGAAGCGGCACCATCATTACGAAGTCGCACATGCATCTAGGTTTTGCGAATGATATCGACATTATTGCTATTAATCGTAAAGCAGTGGAAGAGGCTTTCGGACCTCTCAGGAGGTAAGCTGCGAGATTAGGGCTTGTCATAAACTCTGCCAAAACGAAGTACATGGTGGCTGGCAGAGTGCGTGGTAGTCCGTCAGAGGTTGGTGCTGCGGTGGTGCTAGAAGGGGAAACTTTTGAAGTAGTCGACGAATTTATTTACCTGGGAACATTAGTGACATGTGACAACGAGGTTAGCCGTGAGATAAGGAGGCAGATAGCAGCCACAGGGCCTTTTACGGATTGCGTAACCAGCTAAGGTCCCGCAGTCTGCAAATCCGTTCTAAACTTGCACTCTATAAAACACTGATTCTTCCGGTGGCTCTCTACGGCCATAAATCATGGACGCTGAAAGTGGCTGATCGGCGAGCGCTTTGTGTTTTAGAGCGTAGGATTTTGCGTTCAATCCTTGGCGGCGAACTAGAAAATGGTGTTTGGCGCAGACGCATGAACCATGAAATGCACCAGGCATACAAATCGGCGGATATAGTCAAGCGGATAAAACACGGCAGGCTTTAGTGGGCTGGGCATGTAGCGAGAATGCCGGATGAGCGTCAAGCGATGGCTATATTTAGCAGGATTCCCGATAGAGGTCGTCGACTTCGGGGTAGACCCCGCACACGTTGGGTGTGTGCTGTCGACGAGGATGCACAGGTGTGAGGGGCGATTGGAAGATAGCAGCCCAAGACCGAGGGACATGGCGACGTATTCTGGATTCGGCACTGGATCGATAATCGCTCTGTCGCCTTAAAAGTAAAGTAAGTAATTAAAAACAGAGCTTATAGGTTTCAAAACTGATTCATGTGTAGTTAGTGGGACGAGATCTGAGTGTGAAAATTAACAACGAAATCTCAAAATCGTTCTCGGCTTCTTCCGGGATCGCGCAAGGCAGTCATCTTGGCCCACTAGTGTTCCTGATTTACTTCAACGACGTGCACTATTCTTTAAAATGCCCCCGTCTTGCATTTGCCGACGATTTGAAGCTATTCAACAAAATCAAACATTCTGCCGATGCCGCTTTTCTTCAGGAACAACTCAACATATTCGCTTCCTGGTGCGAGATTAATCGTATGGTACTAAATGCTCCGTTATAACATTTACGAGAAAACACAGGCCACTACAAGTTGACTACATCCTAAACGGTTCTCCAGTACAGCGAGTCGTCTTCATTAAGGATCTCGGAGTACTTTTGGACGAAAAACTCACTTTCAAGCAACACATATCTTTCATCGTAGCGAAGGTTTCTAGACAACTAGGACTCATTTTCCGAATGACACGTGATTTCAAAAACATCCACTGCCTAGTCACGCTTTACTGTTCGCTTGTTCGGTCTTCATTGGAGTACTGTTCTACAGTCTGAGTGCCTCATTATAATAATGCTATCTACCGAATTGAAATATCCAGCGACGGTTTGTACGTTATGCCCTTTGAATGCTTCCCTGGCAACAGCCCATGCGTAATACCAGGTATGAGGACCGATGCCAGCTGCTCCAGATCGATGCTCTTCAACTACGTCGGAAAACAGCACGCGCTATGCTCGTCTCCGATATTCTGACATCACGGGTCGACTGTCCTGCCATTCTGCGTCAAAGCAACCTGCATGCTCCAACTAGAACCCTGCGAAGCATGCCAGCTTTGCACTTGCCCTTTCGCCGAACCAACTATAGCTCAAACAGTGCTATCACAGGTATTCAACGCGCTTTCAACAGAGTGTCGCTAGTTTTCGACTTCCATTTATCATACCGAGTTATACGTTCTAAATTTTTGTCAATGTTCCGGAGATATTTGTATTAGTATTAGTAGCCATTAGGACAATTTATTTTATGTCTGTTGGTAACGGTAAATAAATAAATAAATAAATAAATAAATAGAAAAAGTTATTGGAAGATGATCAGAATCAAAATCAGCATGTGTGATCAATTCACTACTTACATGACTTCGATCTGTTAGATCGATCGTTGATGGATTTCTTACAGAAGAAAAACATGTAGGACCATTCGGAGACAAAATAGAATAGTGTCTTGAGGAACAATCATTGAATAAAATTTTGCCCTTAGAATTACTTTGCGAATTATTCCATGATCGATGGTTAGCGTTAAAATCGTCCATTATGAAACATGTTGAACGATTTCTGGTGAGTTTTTGTAAATCACCTTCAAAGTAATTTTTAAGTATGTAAATATGCTGCGGCAATAAATAAAATCCCAAATTCATTTTGAACTTCAATTCCCAAAGTCTTAATTACTTTCGTCTCAAGATGGAGATGACCACGATGTTTGATTCGGTGATGGGTTACAGGTTAGGTTTCAAAACAGTTTCAGTAATAACTGCAATGTGCACATTATTTATTGTTAAAAAATTAAAAGCTCATTCTCATTGGCTCTCAATGAGCGAGCATTCCAATTTAAAATTGTGATTGAAATATTTACAATCATTGTTAAATTTTAAATTTGAAACGATATGAAATTAAAGTTCGTTCCAATTTGAATTGCTTCAAACATGGAATTTTGCTGCAACTTGGCGTTCATAGGATTGAACATTGCCTGTTGCAGAAAAGAAAGTTTAGCTGGCGTAAAAGGTCCCAGACAGTTGATATTAGAAACAATATCGCACGCTTAGCCTTGGGGCTAATAGCGGTCTCGATCAACTAGATTAGTTGAGAGAATTCGTTATCGATGTATTGTTTTTGGCACATTTTGCATGTGTAGGATAAGTACAACGATACACCGTGCCCCAGTGCTGAGTCGAGAAAATTTCCAGCTCGAAAAGATCCTCGACTCGATCGGGAATCGAACCCGATATCACAACCGTGTGGGAGAGCTAGCCGACCGACATCGCTAACCACAGAACCACGGGGACCACATATTAGAAAAAAACCTAAATTAATCCACCTAGCGGTGAGACCCAGCCTTTCTCCTTCGAACTTATAATTTGTTAAAATAGATTTACTCCAACACTTAAAAAATACACCTTGATTATTCCTGCTGGATTTGTTGTTCATTCGAAACAACAAATTTTTGGTAGCCAACAGCACAACTATACCGAACATTTAAAATTTAACATGAATATACATTAACACATATACATGAAAATAACATTAAATTCTTTCAACTAGATGATGCGATTTTGTTTTTGATTGTGGTATAATCGATCTGTACTCATATACTGCCTATAGATATTCAGATTCCTTAAGTCAACGTTAGTCAGTAGATTTCAAATAATGTATAATTAAATGTTGTTCCTTATACATTGATTTGAATGATCTTATCAGTGAAATTGAAATTCTTTAACGCAGTTGATATTACTGAACGTTTCTGAGAGGCATCCAATGAATGGCCAAATACCAATCAATATGGATTCTTGAAACATGGATTAAACCCAGTGGCCAGAGTCCAACCTAAAACCCAATTTTCAATCCAGGTGACCACTTCTGGTTGCCTGATAATCATAAAATCATAAAGTCCATCATAGAATTGCCGAACTTCCTAATCTGGGTATTCCTATGGCGAACACGTTTCCGATCAACAGCCTAAAGTGACAAATATCCAATGCGATTTGGGGAAGCGGTATGTTTTCTTTAAATAAGTCGTGTAATCTATGAAAGAAGAGATTTTCTATATTTTTACAATTTAACACATAATAGATAAAATAAAAGTTCGATTACACCGGTCAACACAAGTGTTGCCCCGAAGGTCAAACTAAGAAAAAATGAAAAATTATAGCTTTTCCTGTGATTTTTTTTCTTTCTAGGGCAACTATTATGAGCTTTAGAGCAGCATAATAGATAATGAAGTTTTGTGATTTTCACATTTTGATACATAACCTCGAAACTAAAAATCCGATTACAATAAAATTCAATAGGGTCTTATGGGGCAACTAGACCTTTCATTTGCAATTAGTTTCATGAAAATCGGTCCAGCCATCTCTGAGAAAATCGAGTGAGATTGGGAGACCGTTACATACATACATACACACATACATACACACACACACATACACACACATACACACACATACACACACATACACACACATACACACACATACACACACACATACACACTAAGTCGATTGATATACGAGATTCGACCCTTTGGAGCACTTTTATACCTTTGGTTTTGTCAGTGATTGCTATACCTCTCTAGGAGAAAGGCAAAAATATTGTCGGCAGTAATATTATCTGGGGTAACCAATGTATTTTTGTTTACCTCCCACATTGACGGTCATTTTCGAACTACCAGGATATGCCGGCGGTGTGTTCGAAATACCTGTAACCTGTGCATATAATAGACGGGTATGCAAAGAGGTAGAAAAATTGGGCGAGTTTGCTTAGATTGGCATAGCGAAAATTTTCGCTCTCTCTCACAGGACAAGTGTAAGGACACTTTGTGAGTAGAGTTTCCAAAATAAAGACATTTCTGGTCCCTGTTACAAACTTTTGATCTATGATAATATCGTTGGCAGATACGGCATTGGGTGATATGGTTTTCACCTCCGCCAAATTTTCTGTACAACTCCCACTTTACTCGCACATTATAGATTGCGCGTGCTTCTAAAAAAATCAAATTGTTAACCTCAGTGCGATTAAAATGAATTAAATAATTAACGAGGGAAATTCCAGTTCTCTGACCTGTTTTCGCCTCGTGGTTTTTGTTTCATTAGAATTACTTGGGTAGGGGCTATGCCAAGTAATTCTGTTAACTAAGTTTGATCTCATCAACGATTTGATCGTTAGTGAGACCTTCTAATACAACCTTGCACGGCTTGGCGCTCTTGGTGTCGTATGTGAAAAACCTCAATTAATCCACCTAGCTGTCAGACTCAGCCTTTCTCATTCGAACTTATTATTTGTAAAAATAGATTTTTATGAATGCCTAAATCCAATAAAGGTATATTTACTCTTTGGTTTCCTAAATATTGATGTTGTAATTGAAGTATAAAATATGAAATTCGACGCAATGTTAGTGCTCAAGAAATAGCGAAATAAATGAAATGACTTTTAATTTCGAACAATTTAATCACGAGCGATAACGGGAACGTTCAAATAGTACGATACCATATTTAAATCATGTTGAGGCCATATATATTGAACAAAGCAGGTATAGTTTTGAATAGTCTTTGAATTTCTTTTCTTTCTAAAACTTTTGAACCCCATATCAAATTGTTATGAAGTTTGTTATTTGTAAGTTTGAGAGATGACTCGTTTGTATGACACTACTTATGTTCAAACAAGGCGTGATAATAGACTTTCGTTGTTTTGACAATTTAATACATAATGGTTGCCTAAGTTAGATTACAATCAAATGAAAAGATTACGTATAGGGCAGCAAAACTTTGAAACCACGTGTTCAATCATATTTCATCAGTTAACCCTTAACTAGCCTGTTTATCTGATATCAATATTGTTCAAATCGGTTGTGTAGTTTCTAAGATAATGATGTTTCGTGATTTTCACATTTCGATACATTACAGATGAAGTCCGATTACAGCAAAATTCAATAGGGTGTTATGAGGCAGCTAGACCTTTCATTTGACACTTATTTTGTGGGAATCGGTTCAACCATCTCTGAGAAAAGTGAATGAGTTTATGTAGTCTTCGGAATATGTTTTTTTGTAAAGCTGGATTTCACATTTTCAAACATAACAGGCAAAGTAATAATCTGTTTGTAAAAAAAATCAATAGGGTCTTATGGGGCAACAAGAACTTCCATATGACACTGATTTTATGACAATCGGTCCAGCCATCTCTGAGAAACATGAGTGAGATTAAATAGTCTCTAGAACACGTTTCTTTCCATAACTTCTGAACCACAAGTTCAATCTTTATTAAATTCAAAAGTTAAGGGTTTCTTAGGACCCGTTCATTTGAAATTAATTTTGTTCAAATCGGTTGTGTAGTTTCTGAGATAATGAAATTTCGTGATTTGCACATTTTGATACATGGTGCCTAAACCAAAAATCCGATTACAATGAAGTTCAATAGGGTGCTATGAGGCCACTAGACCTTTCATTTTCAACTACTTTCGTGAAAACCGGTCTAGCCATTTCTGAGAAAAGTAAGTGAGTTTAAGCAGTTTTTGATATATGCTTTGCTTTTATAACGTGATTTGACATTTTTATAAAAAACGGACAAAGTTACAAACCGATAACAATGAAATTCAATAGCAACCTATGGGACAACTAGGTCTTTCATTCGAGACTAGTTTTGTGAAAATCGGTCCAGCCATCTCTGAGAAAAGTGAGTGAGTTTAAACAGCCTCTGGAAAACATTCCTTTACATTACTTTCGAACCATATGTTTAATCTTTATGAAATTTATAAGTTGAGAGTTCTGAAGATAGCCCGTTCATTTGACATCAGTTTTGTTAAAATCGGTTGTGTACTTTCTGAGATATTGATGTTTCGTGATTTTTACATTTTGATACATAACCTCTAAACCAAAAATCCGATTACAATGAAATTCAATAGCAGCCTATGGGCGAGCGGGGGCCTAGTGTGGTTGGTAACGTCTCTGCCAACCACGCTCGACGCCTGGTTTCGAATCCCACCGCCGACATAGGTGTCGATGGTTGTGAGGTGGCGTGATCCACTCACAACCAACCCAACTGGTCTAGATTCAATCCTAGCCGACACCGGGAGATTTTCTGAGGCGAAAAATCTCTGGGATCACGCCTTCCATCGCATGAGGAAGTAAAGCCGTTGGCGCCGGTCCGTTAATAAACGGGTCGTGAGTTAGGGTCCTGGGTGTAGAGTCGCCTCCCTGGGCGTCGGTGATTGGCCACAACAGTGGCGGAACTAGACCGACGGAAAACAAGCGAGAATAAAAAAAAGCAGCCTATGGGGTAACTACACCTTTCATTTGCAATTAATTTCACGGAAATCGGTCCAGCCATCTCTGAGAAAAGTGAGTGAAAAAAAAAGTTGAACATACACACACACGCACACATACACACATACATACATACATACAAAAAATGCTCAGCTCGTCGAACTAAGTCGAGTGATATACGACATTCCGCCCTCTGGAGCACTTTAATACCTTTAGTTTTTTCAGTGATTGCTATACCTTTCTAGGAGAAAGGCAAAAATATACATCTTTTCAATTAAATATTGAATAAGACTATTCCAATCCTTCAATGTTTGCGCCAATAAGCGGCATTCGCCTCTTCAGCCAATTTGATAAGTAACTTTGACGTCAGAGACAAACGTAGAAAGTTCTTTTTTAAAAATGGTATATTCAGAAGCAATAGTTACCACAATAGGTGGAACTTTCCCCTATATTAAAGAATTTTTATTTTGAATGGTTTTATTTTTGAACATTTAACTTTCACCGGCTTCTTGCTCAGGCGGAGTATCAAATAAATTCTCGCTGCTCTAAAAATATGCAAAGATGCTTAAGGTAAGGTCTACAGAACACACTTACGGAGTTTTATTTAATTTTGATGGGGTGCTGCCAACATCTGGTCGTGTTGGCACGAAACCTTCTACAACTTTTGCTCTAATTTCGCTCAACAATTGTGTGAATTGCGTAACGCATGTTTTGTGCATTGACAATACATTGACATAGATCGAAACTAGAATATATGTCAGATAAAAAAAATCGTGAAGTTTTGGTAAACTTCGGATTCATGCGAACGATCAGTTACTCGCCGATCGTAATATTACGATCGCCTCGTCTTTTATAATAAGCCCCAGAATTTCGTACTTCGAGCCGGATCATGAAAATCATATAGTGAACTTCTGCCGTTTTAGTGAAAAGTGCTTTTCTCGCGAGAAGATTGAATCTAGTGACAACTGATTCGAACATAGTGTGAAACTGTTAACTAGTTGCGATAAAGTAAAGCATTAGGCCAGCATTGTACCTCAAGACCAGCTGAAATGAAATCTGTTACGTATGAATACATTGAGACATCTCCGTGATAAATACATTGAAAGCGGTTTTCTATTTAAATTTTCATGTCGGCATGTTTACCGTGAACAATAATTTTTATTAGGAAACTAGCTGTTCTAGACAAACTAAAAAAAATGAAAATAAAAAAACGGTTCGATTATACGGAGTGAAATATCTCTAAAAACTCCGGAGAATCGAATCCGACTTGTATTACATTCTCAGCAATTTTTCTAGCGATATTCAGAGAAAAAGTGATCTTTATATTGTATTTTCTTTTTTTTCCCAATTCATTCCCTTTGTCGAATAAAAAAACCACTCTAATGAATGTAATATATAAATAAAAATCTAATTTCGGGTTGAATGTATCGTAAGATGGATGGTTTATCGGTGAACGTGCTTAGCTTAGCTTAGGTAGGCTCAATGGAATATAGAAAGGTACGGAGATGGTTTGAGTCTCGGGTTTGAAGGGCTACTTTATTTGTTAACAGCGATGACGTAGAAGTCAAAAAACAATGCCCAAAAATCAATGTTCGGTAAATTTTTTCACAGATTATGACAGTTTACGGCTAAAAATGCCTACCTGCGTTGTTAAACAATGCGGAACAAAATTCCAAATGGCATTTTCTTGTTTTTAGAGATCTACGTCACAACCCCAACACGTGCTTCTGTTTACCTTTTTTTCGTTACTAATACAGACAAATATCTTCTTCCTCATCTTTGTATACCTCATTGAGGTAGACTGCCCGTAATTGCACTTCGTGATTGGTCGAACCAACGAAATTGCAAAACGAACCAGATGAATGGTGCTTGGGACTAGCATTACATTCTCATTGTGCAATTTTCACTGGTTCACTTTTTGATAGATAATGCTAAATTACAATTTTTATAATTGTATATTAAAAAGCCTATTGCACGTTAATAACCGATGTTTGTTTTAGTAAAATTAAGTAAGATATCAGGGTTTACCGTGGTAGGCTGTGATCAAAAATTTGTTTTCAGTCTCACGCGCAAATGTATAATGCTGAACATGTGTACCTACAAGCAAAGCCGAATACTTAACTGATGATTTGTGTCGAGTTTGCCTGATTCCTGGTATTCCAGGAACAACGGTTTAATTTGTTTTTTGCCTATCTGAATGTCGGTATTATTAAATTCTACAAATCACGCGATACAAATCTGGAGAGGATCCAGCTGCCGTAATGCATTGATATTGAACATAACTATAGCGAAACCCTAAATTAAAAAAAAGAACGCTCTCACCAGCTATATTTCATCTCCATTATGTGTCCTTAATCAATCATATTTATCGGTATGCTGAGAATCATTCAGCTCCGAGTTGCAGAAAAAAATTCTGGACATTCAGTATCTTTGGCAACTGTTGCGGGAACTTCTCTTTATGACGCCTTCGATAAGTGCTTCAGGCTCAGGCTGCCTCAGGCTCAAATGATTGCTTCACAAGTTTCGAGAGAAATCATTTCTTGATTCTTTCTTACATCTTCATGCACCGACCTACATTTCACTGCTTCTTTATAGCAAACAATCAACCAATGCAGATGGCATTTATGTAACACTACTTTATCCGAAAACAATAAATTTAAAAATATTCAACGAGAAAATTGTGACGCAGGAAAAAACGCGTCCCTTCGCGTTCATGGTTTACTTCAATCTCACGACATCACCTTTCAGGATGAATTCGCAGCATACAGCAATCTTGAAGTGCCTGGTGGTTTTTTAAATCACCAGGCATGGCGAATTGGAAAATTCCATCTGAGTTGCATTTGGCCTATCCCTCGTTTTATAATTCATTGGATGTAGATTTGCTAATCGGTATTACACACTTCTCTTAATAATGAAACCAGGACAGTAAGGCAGGGACTTCTCTGGTGAAGTACACGACAGTTATGATGCGGTTGTCAATTCTCAATTAGTAAATGTTGTATAAGTTGAATCCCTAAACGAAACGATTAAACGATTTTGGGAAGTGGAAGAGCTGGAAGATGTTGTACTGCCTCAAGCAAATAACATCAATATGATCAAATCTTTCGCAAAACTTATCACAGAAATAATTCCAGACGCTGCGTAGGGGATCCATCGTTTCTTGATAACGTTAACCTGTTGGACAATTATCGATCGTTAGCCCTCCGCCGCTCCTTTTTCATCGAGAAACGACTGCAACAAAATTATGAGTAGCATCGTTCGTATTCCCCATTTATAGATAAGTATGAATCGGCCATTGCAAGGAAATTCAGGAGAAATTTGATCATCCTGGTATATTTTCTGCCTCACCTAGCTGTACTGCGCCCAAACAGCTCTAGTATAAAATTTAGAGTAGTTTTCGGTGCATCATTTCAAACGACTTGTTCCGCAAAATCTTTTAATGAAGTAATGCATGTTGAGCCCGTTGCTCAGAATGATTGTATATTACTTTATTTGCGCCGCTTTTTATTCGCCTTTGCCGCTGATGTATCGAAAATGTACAGGCAAATCCGGAACAAACTTCCGTTCAACGAATATTTTGGCAACCCGACCACTAGTACAGATATGCGAAGATGAAGGTTCACAGTATCCTTCAGCTTCACGCATTATTCTCCAAGACCAAGATATCAAGTTGATGATTTGATATTTGGTGCTAATCATATAGAAGAAGCCATTGAAGGCCAACGTCATATCCGTTTTCTGTTATTAAAGGAACTGTTTCTAATACACAAGTGGTGATAAAGTAATAAATGATTGATTTAGTATATAGTTTAGTGTTTATTTTCTAATTTTCTTAACTTAAATTAAAAATAACTTGAAAACGGATGCATTTACGAAGTTAATTATTATGAGCAATCTAATTTAAAATATTTGCCTAAATCATCCGACACCATTTACATACAATTATTGCTAAAATTGTAAAAATTATGAAATTGTTCTAAAAGTTTGTGAATTTTTTTTCACAGTGTATATTTTTTACATAGAGTTCTCCAAGCAAGATTTCATGAACACTAGCACCATTGCAATCTAAGATAGTGTGCGATCTCTGTTTATTTTATTTTTCTTCGAGATTCTTACAGCTAACAAAAAAATCTTACAGCTAACAAAGAAAACTATCTCACTAACACTAATGCAGCGTTGCCAGCCCTCCAGTTTTTCCTGGAAATCTTCAGTTTTTTTTTGAGATCGCCAGCGAAACAGCTGAAGGTTGAATATTTCCAGTTTTTTGAAAATTGTTCCGGTTTTATCCAGTTTTCTGTTCATCACCACATTTTTTGAACTCATTCCAATTACATGTATGGTCTTTTCATTTATTTGTGCATTCAGGCCCCTCGGTTGTAAGATTTTAATCGAAATCCCTTCAATTTCAAGTACGCCAATGACTATAATTTATAATACGGTGCAGCATTTTTGAACCGAAAATCAAATAAATTTCTGTAAAAGCTTCAAATTTATATATCAGGTTTTCTACAGTTTTTTGTTTTGAATTCTTCCAGCTTTTTATAAAAAAGGTTGGCATCGCTGCACTAATGCATCGCACCGAACTATAATAAAATGGAGAACTCTATGGGAGACATTCATGAATTACGTAACACGAAAAATCCAATTTTTGCACCCCCACCCCCTTATATGTAACGAAACGTAACGCCAACACCTTTCCCCATAAATTTACGAACCGTAAATGCTAGTTTTTGGAGAGTCTCTCTAGAGATTTTTTGTTACGTAACGCTGATCTTACCTCCCCTTTGCCGAACTTTTCCATATGGATACTATTGACCTACAGTCTCCAGACCTTGCTAGACTTAAGTCATTTTCATTTTATTATTTTCTATAGTATTATATTTAGAAAACCTACTCTATGTTATCACTAATAAAGAATTTCAGAAAAAATCCCAACTTTTATTCTTTTAATTTAAATTTTTATTTGGCTGTAACTTTACACAGATGTCCCCATGGGCTTGAGATGTCATTTTGTGCTGTATTTTTTATTTATTCTCGACTAATTTTTGAAAAAGGTTTATGTAAAATGGTACAAATACTCAGTTGATCGTTGTGACTTCTTCGGTAAAGTTGCCGATGGTAATTTTGTCTTTCCAAAAAAAAAATACACACAACAAAACAAAAAAAAAAGGTTTATGTGAAAATGGTAAAATATTCAGTTGATCGTTGTGACTTCTTCGGTAAAGTTGCCGATGGTAATGTCGTCTTTCCAAAAAAAAATACACCCCAGAACAATTTTGAAAAAATCCAAAAAATATAAAAAACTAATTAGTTCAAGAAGCTTCTTTTTGAAACTTTTTAAAAGTTTATCTAAATATAACTACAATAGGTTATCTGAATATTGATTCATCATGAAATTCAAAAAGAGGTAAAATTTTCAAAAAAGAAAAAAGTTTTAAACCGGAACGGTTTGTTTGATTGGTATGATGTCTTCAGCAAAACTGCAGACAGTTATTTTTGTGCTTCCAGAAAATTTATACACCGTGGGACAAGAAAAAAATTTAAAAGATATAAATGAAACTTAAACCCACTTTGAGAAACCTGAATTTTTCTGTACGGACACTACACAATGTTAATTAAACATTGACAGTTGTTTGAACTTTGAGAAATAAAAAAAAAATAGTTAACATTGTCCTTTATTTTTTTAATTCAAAAGAAAGATTTTTTAGCATCGCAGATACTATGCTTCAGTTCATACGGAGCCACACAATCTAGCAAATAATAATTATAACAATGTTAAAGGAAATTTTTTGTTGTGCCCTTTACTGGTTCACTACGAACCTGCTTCTCCACAACGATAATATGTACCATCTTGGCAAACGTGGCAAACATGCCACTGATTTTTTTCAAACGTGTTTTTATTATATTGATTCAGAATTTTGAAAAATAATAGAGGTAAATACATTTGTGGTGAATTTTCTTAGATATTCATATTTTGTTCTTCTGCACTTATTTTGAAACTGAAAATTGAAAACAGAGCCAAACAAGAAAACATTAATTAATACATTCACTGCGCATGGATTTATTAGCTTAATTCAATAAATACATTTGGCTAACCCAATTAGCAAAAAGAAACTGGCATTTAATAAAACTGTTTTCAATATTTATCTCCCACTACACATGACGTTCGAGAGTTCGAAACTAAGGCCATATAAGCTGAATCTTATGTTGATAACTACCAAGGTGTAACTGACGAAAATAAGTAATTTATTACTGGCCGAGCATCGTCATAAGGAAGCTTTCAATTTAATTTTACACACAATGTGCAGAAACTTATCACTCAATTCATATTTTCACTTGATCAGCTTCACACTTAATCCTATTATGAAAAAGTTTCTGATACTCACATTTTTTGTAACACGATCCAGATAGTGTTAAGTACGATACCCAACTAGATTGTGACTGGTTACGATATTCTTTATTATCAGATAGTCCTTTGACAGAGTTATGCAACAATGAACAACAGAAATCACATTACATTCCTTTTATATGCTGTAAGATGAAAAATTGCGACGGCGCAAAAATAGTCGATGTGACTCTCCCTACCATGTGCTTCTCAAACATGACGTATTGTTGCTTATCGTTGTCCACTCTAGTAATTTCAACACAATTATGAAAAGATATTCAAATAATTTGGTTTCTCAATGTTCAACAGAAACCTAGATTGCTTTCATTGATTATTATAAAATTGATTATTATTAAATCAGAATGAGAATATATAATAAAAATACAATAAATCGAAATTAATCCTAGAAGACGAAAAGGCGTTTTTCATAAAAAATAACGTTTATAATTGAAACTGCCTCACTATCTGCGTTTCAAAAACGTTGCTGTAATTGAATATGTTTGGATTTACCGTTTAGTAATGCACAATATTTTTTCTGTTGTTTTCTATTTGGCTAAATCGTGAAATTATAGAATATAGTTTTCATAAGTTTGGTTTTGGTCTTTTACTATAATTCTATGAAAAGTAGACAAATTATAGCAGATGTTTACGGAACGGATCGAAGCAAGCTGTGCTAAAAAACGGACGTAAAAATGGTCCGCGTCGAAATTTTTTATCGTCTTCTCTAGTTTTTGTGAGTTATAAATCTTGTATCCGGAAAAGGGATGTGTCTAAGTTTATTGGATGACAGTTGTTGCTGTTCCGGTGTAAATACAAAGTACAGTCCCTCTACAATTATGGGTCAGTCAACGTGCTGTCTGAATGTTCAAAAATGAATATAAAATCGGAAAAGCAATCAACCTCGAATGTTTTACTATCTATCTCTGTGTTCTGATGTGTACTTGCGATCAACAATTAGTTTCACTGCAGTTGATGCGTGTAAATCGGTTGGGAAGAAAAATATCACTTACATAGCAAAAGACACAACTATGGGTCACTTTTGGCATTCAAAATCATTTAGTCTATAAAATCATCGAAATACATAACACAAGCTATTTTATTGTTGTAAAAGCTTGAAAATAAGTTATTTTATCCAGTCTTAATGCATTATCATGAAAAAGTATTAAAAATAGCTAAAATATAGACTGATCCACAATTGTGCACCGTAAAATGTAACATTGCTACAATTATGGGTCACTGTACTTATTGCACCGAGCAGAATTATAGATTTTAGTGATATTTTCAACTTTAAATCATTTCAATCGAATGCATGAGGTTACAAGTGAGTTACAAAAAATACCACTGCTAATGAAAATTGTCCAGTTTCGTGAGAATAGACGTATTTGCGTAAAAGTGACCCATGATTGAAGCTAACCCATAACTGTGGAGGCACTGTATTTGATTTCGCAAGGACCATAAAAGAGATTAGAAGCGGCAAACCGCGTGATACCCGATATGTGAACTAGAGATGGTCGAGTACGGGTATTTTTAGCGTTTCGGGTAATGCCAAAAAATATTTTTGGGTTAGGGTCGGGTACGGGTAATTTAAAAACCAAAGCTTCGGGTTCGGGTCGATTACGGGTTTGAAAAATTTTCAACTGGTCGGATACGGGTAATTCGATTTTCGTTCATCATGAGAATATAATTATTAACTTTTCAAGCCTAAATGTTTTAGCATAGTCTGGAAGGGAGAAACGGATACGAAGCTATGGGAATGTCAAATGAACCAGAATGAGCTGTCAATTTGAACCAGGAGGAATAAAAAAAAATCACAGGAGGGTTGTGTGCAAAGCCACGACCGCAAAGTTGAAGTAGAATACTTTTACAAGACAACCCGGCTGCTTGCATGTCAGTCATTTCGCAATCGGATTTGTTTCGTGCCGCTTGTTATGCACAGTATCAACCAATCGTAATAAACATCACACTGCTGTGCAATTGCAACAGCATCAAACCTCAGTTGCAGTTTATTAATAACCATTCATTATGCTCTTCCAAATACATTTAGTAGCCTTGAAAAAGGCCGAATGCTGCAATTACAATTTTCATTCAATTTTTGCATAAATGCTTCATGGTCAGATACACCCGCTGCAACTGCTACGCTATTCGTAGCCAAGCCACAGTTGTGGCCGCTATACGCTGCCATTGGTATCCGCTGTCCCTGCATCAGCTGGCCCAGCTGCTATCGATGCTGAGATTCGCTGCAACTAGTGCGCTATTCATTGCTACGCCACAGTTGTGGCCGCTATCCGCTACCGCTGGTATCCACTGCAATGCTACTGCTGCTGCTAAGAGATGACTGCTGTTGTCGCTGTCTAGAACTATTATGAGCGGATTCGGCTGAAACAGGCTCTTATATAGGCCAAATAGCATATTTTCAATTGCAAGGTATATGATTCTCGACCGTGCTTGGGAAGCAATCATATAACGACCAATCAGAGGTCGAATTTTTCGTTTTGACAAGGCTTGACTATTTTCAATAGTACAATAGTTTGAAGTATAAAATTACAATTATCTTCATTTGGGAAGAATCTTAGAAGATTTTCCAATCTATTGCTGCAAGAACGAAGGTAATCCATCGAATACTAACCGATTTATTAGCATTTGAAATTGGACATATTTTTCACTTTTTTTGGTTTTAGATTTTCATTTCACATCCCTATGTAGCCGAACTTCCTGAGAGAAGTATTCTACTTCAAAACATCTTTTAGTAGCAGGTATTGTAATTATTTGAAAGTATCGCCTTACTTGAAAAACCTGAATTAATCCACCTAGCGGTCAGACCCAGCCTTCCTCATTCAAACTTTTATTTGTAAAAATAGATTTACATGAACGCTTCAATCCAATAAATGTATATTCACTCTTTAGGTTCTAAAATATTGATGTTGTAATCTATACATATAAAAATGTAGTCCGGTCTGTCTGTCTGTTTGATCCATAAAGGTTCGAAAACTACCGAGCCGATCGACGTGAAAATTTGTATGAAGGAGTTTTTGGTCCCGATAAAGGTTCCTATGATAGTTTGAGACCCCTCCCTTTTCTGGAAGGGAGGGTCCAATACAAATGAAACACATACATTTCTGCACAACTCAAGAACAAACCAAGCAAATGAAACCGAATTTGGTATGTGGATGTTTTAAAGGGTAACAAATATGTCAATATTGGTTCGACGACCCTCCCTCTTACAGAAGCACATGTTTCTGCACATCTCGCGAACTAATCAAATCAATGGAGGTGAATGTTTTTATTGGTAACAAATATGTTCCATAATCGACCTTAGGCAACATTTTGCATTGTTAGATGGCAACTTCCGGTTTCTGGAAAACAGCCAAAAATGGCCGATTTCCACCCAATATAATAATATCCAGATAAAGAATGAGGAGGAGGAGCTAAAATCGACCACAGATACCATTTGAATTCAAAGATGGCGACTTCCGGTTTCGGAAAAACAGCGGCAAACGACCAAATATCACCCAATATGGGTATTTCCGGACTCGTAATGATGCGCTGGAGCCACAAATCGACTACAGACACCATTATGAATTGTAGGATGCCAACTTGTGGTTTCTGGAAAACAGCCAAAAATGGCCAATTTCCGTCTAACATGAGTATCTCCGGATCTAAAATGATACACAGCAGCTGAAATCGATCACAGACCTCATTTTGGACCTCAGGCTGGCGACTTCCGGTTCCTGGGAAACAGCCGAAAATGATCGAATTACACCCAATATGGGTGTTTCTTCAACCAGAATGACGCTCAGAGGCCAGAAATTATCTTGAATACCATTTTGAAATGCAAGATGGCGACTTCCGGTTTGTGAAAAACAGCCTAAAATAACCAAATACCACCCAATATGAGTATCTCTGGAACCAGAATAATGCAATGAGCTAACAATTGACGTCAGGCACCATTTTGAATCGCTAAATGGAAACTAATAGGAAACAGTCGAAAATGACCAAATAATACCCAATAAGGATATTTCCGTAATCGAGAAAATGCATAGAAACCAAACATTAACCCTTGACACCATTTGAATTTAAAGACGACCACTTTTAGTTTCTGGAAAACAACCAAAATAACTAAATACTAGAGATGGTCGGGTTTGGCATTTTTCAAACCCGTACCCGACCCGTACCCGATTTTTTTTTTCGGTTGAAACCCGAACCCGACCCGAACCCGAAACTTTTTTTTTTCGATCAAACCCGAACCCGACCCGAACCCGAAAATTTTACTTTTGTGAAACCCGAACCCGACCCGAACCCGAAACTGTGAAACCCGAACCCGACCCGAACCCGAGATTTTTTTTGAGGGGTAGATTTTTTGTACCAATTTGAGGCTGCCCTGAAGCTTTGGGCCTCGAATGGTATTGAAATGTTAGTGTTTTTGCAGTTGAATGATATTAGACATCATCATCTTACAAAAATGCTTATTTGATATAGTCGGGTTTCGGGTTTTCAGACCTAAACCCGACCTTTTTTAAACCCGAACCCGAAATTTTTTTCCCCACCAAACCCGAGCCCGACCCGTACACGACACCTTCAAAAATTTTCAAACCCGAACCCGACCTGAACCCGACACTTTCAAAAATTTACAAACCCGAACCCGACGGGTACGGGTCGGGTTCGGGTTTCGGGTTCGACCACCTCTACTAAATACCTCCCAATTTGAGTATTTCCGGTGTCAAATTGATGCCAGAAAATTTGCTGAAAATTACCGAATACCACCCAATATGAATATATTCAGAATTAAGGTGATGTACAGAAGCCAAACGTCGAGGATGTTGTCATTTCGATAAAACCAATCATTTCAAACGATTTGTTATTTGACTTTGATCATATCCTATGGCCGATTCGTCGTGCATTTTCAGACTTTAAACACATCACAAGGAATCAATGAACTTGGAACGTTCAAATCGTACGATACCACATTTAATTTATGTTGAGGCCACATATATCGACAAAAGCAGGTATAGTTTTAACTAGTCTTTGAATTTCTGTTTTTTCCTTTTGAGCCACAGGTCAAATTGTTATGAAGGTTGTTATTTGTAAGTTCGAGAGATGACTCGTTCGTATGACACTAGTTATGTTCAAATAATAATAATAATATTGAACAAATCGGTTGTGTAGTTACTGAGATAATGAAGTTTCGTGATTTTCACATTTCGGTACATTACAGACGAAGTTACAGTTCGATTACAGTAAAATTTAATAGGGTGTTATGAGGCACCTAGATCTTTCATTTAACACTAATTTTCTGGAAATCGGGTCAGCCATCTCTGAGAAAAGTGAGTGAGTCCAAGTAGTCTTCGGAATATGTTCCTTCTCATAGATGGATTTCACATTTTTAAACATAGCAGGCAAAGTAATAATCCGATTGCAAAACAAATCAATAGGGTCTTATAGGGCAACTAGGCCTTCCATTTGACACTGATTTTATGAAAATCGGTTCATCCATCTCTGAGAAACATGAGTGAGATTAAATAGTCTTCACAACACGTTTCTTTTCATAACTTTTGAACCACATGTTCAATCTTCATAAAATTCAAAAGTTAAGGGTTTTCTGGAGAGGTCGTTCATTTGAAACCAATTTAGTTCAAATCGGTTGTGTAGTTTGCGAGATAATGATGTTTCATGATTTTTACATTTCGATACATAACCTCCAAACTAAAAATCCGATTACAATAAAATTGAATAGGGTCTTAAGGGACAACAAGACCTTTCATTTGCAATTAATTTCATGAGAATCGGTTCAGCCATCTCTGAGAAAAGTGAGTGAGAATAATAATCTGCACATACACACACACATACACACACACACATACACACACACATACAGAAAATGCTCAGCTCGTCGAGCTGAGTCGAGTGATATATGCCATTCGGCCCTTTGGAGCACTTTTATACTTTCGGTTTTGCGAGTGATTGCTATACCTTTCTAGGAGAAAGGCAAAAATGTATATTCACTCTTTAGGCTCTAAAATATTGATGTTGTAATCTATACATATAAAGGGTGCCATACAAATGAAACACAAATTACTGCACATCTCGGGAACTAACCGAGTCACTGGAACCAAATTTTGCATGTGAATGTATTCAGGGGTAACAAATGTGTATATAATGGTTCGACATCCCTCCCTTTTCTGGAAGGGAGGGGTACCATACAAATGAAACACGAATTTCAAACAGCTCAGGAACCAATCAAGAAAATACAACCAAATTTGGTACGTGAATGTTTTCAGAGGTAACAAATATGTCCATAATGGTTCGGCGCCCCTCCCTCTTCTGGAAGGGAGGGGTTCCATACAAATGAAGCACAACCTTCTGCATATCTCGCGAACTAATCAACTAAATGGAACCATATTTGGCAGGTGAATGTTTTTATTGGTAACAAATATGTTCCATAACCGACCTCAGGCAACATATGGATTGTAGGATGGCAATTTCCGGTTTATGGAAAACAGCCAAAAATGGCCGATTTCCACCCAATATAACAATATCCGGATCTAGAATCATACATAGGAGCTAAAATCGACCACAGATACCATTTTGAATTCTAAGATGGCGATTTCCAGTTTCTGAAAAACAGCTGAAAATGACCAAATACCACCCAATATGAATGTTTCTTTAACCAGTGTGACATTCAAAATCCAGAAATTGTCTCCAAATGCCGTTATGCAATCCAAAATGGCGATTTTCGGTTTGAGAAAAACAGCGGCAACGACCAAATACCACTCATTATGGGTATTTCCGGAATCGTAATGATGCACTGGAGCCACAAATTGACTTCAGACAACGTTTTAAAATTTTAAGATGGCAACTTCCGGTTTCTGGAAAACAGTCTGAAACGAACGATTCCCATTAAATATGAGAATCTCCGGACCCAGAATGATGCACAGAAGTTAAAAATCGATCACAGACACAATCTTGAATTTTAAGATGGTGACTTCCGGTGTCTGGCAAACAGCCGGAAATGACCAAATGCCATTCAATATGAATGTTTTCGGAACCAGAATTACGCCCAGATGACAGAAATTCATCACTTCATCACGATTAAATGTTGATTTTTGTTTCACAAAATAGTGAGGTACAAAAATTGTAAATCTATTGCAACTCTGTGCAGGTCTGCGTAAATATATATATATATATATATATATATATATATATATATATTATATATATATATATATATATATATATATATATATATATATATATATATATATATATATATATATATATATTATATATATATATATATATATATATATATATTATATATATATATATATATATATATATATATATATATATATATATATATATATATATACATATATATATATATATATATATATATATATATATAATATATATATATATATATATATATATATATATATATATATATATATATATATATATATATATATATATATATATATATATATATATATATTTATATATATATATTATATATATATATATATTTATATATATATATATATATATATATTTATATATATATATATATATATATATATATATATATATATATATATATATATATATATATATATATATATATATATATATATATATATATATTTACGCAGACCTGCACAGAGTTGCAATAGATTTACAATTTTTGTACCTCACTATTTTGTGAAACAAAAATCAACATTTAATCGTGATGAAGTATATAGTTCGAAATTGGTACCAAACGACTTTTTTTTCGATACCTTAGTAAGAATTACGTAGGAGTATTCCGAAAAGAGTTTATCTACAAATATTGGTTACACACGTTTAAACAAAAAAAAAAATGCTTTTAAATAAATCGGCAAACTTTCAAAACTAGAAGACTACCAAAGGACAGAAATATTATGTTTCAGAAAATATTGTTAATTTCATTGCGTGTATGGATGTTATCATAATAAGTATTTTTCAAGAAAAATGAAATCATTCTTCTACAGAAATCACTGATGACGTTTTTTTCCGGGTTGGTATTTTCGTCACTGCGACCAATTTTTTGATATTTTGTGACATGACGTGACCGGTGCAATTACAAAATTGTCGCTACATAAAACAGAAGTTGGTTAAGCAATTCCTCGAATTTTTAAAGAAAGCTGGCTTGACCGTAAATCCAGAAAAAGGCAAGTTTAATAATCGAAATATACTGGCGGGATTATTACTGAAGGCTTATGAAATTTATTATTTTACGTAAAAATAAACCAAAATATTTTGTGTAACCACACTGAATACAAAAAAATGCTTGCGTTGAATATTTTTTGCCTTTCTCCTAGAAAGGTAATAGCAATCACTTGCAAAACCGAACGTATAAAAGTGCTCCAAAGGGCCGAATGGCATATATCACTCGACTCAGCTCGAAGAGCTGGGCATTTTCTGTATGTGTGTGTGTGTATGTGTGTGTATCTGCAGATTATTATTCTCACTCACTTTTACACGCAATGAAATTAACAATATTTTCTGAAACATAATATTTCTGTCCTTTGGTAGTCTTCTAGTTTTGAAAGTTTGCCGATTTATTTAAAAGCATTTTTTTTTTGTTTAAACGTGTAACCAATATTTGTAGATAAACTCTTTTCGGAATACCTCCTACGTAATTCTTACTAAGGTATCGAAAAAAAAGTCGTTTGGTACCAATTTCGAACTATATACTTCATCACGATTAAATGTTGATTTTTGTTTCACAAAATAGTGAGGTACAAAAATTGTAAATCTATTGCAACTCTGTGCAGGTCTGCGTAAATATATATATATATATATATATATATATATTATATATATATATATATATATATATATATATATATATATATATATATATATATATATATATATAATATATATATATATATATATATATATATATATATATATATTAGAGATGGTCGGGTATGGGAAATTTGTTACCCGTACCCGACCCGTACCCGACTAATCGAAAATTTTCAAACCCGTACCCAACCCGAACCCGTAGTCTGGTTTGTTTAAAATACCCGTACCCGACCCGAACCCGAAAAATATCTATTCCAACTACCCGTACCCGACCCGTACCCGAAAGAAAACAACGCCGAAACTGCTTGAACCCGACCCGTGCCATACAAATGAAACACAAATTACTGCACATCTCGGGAACTAACCGAGTCACTGGAACCAAATTTTGCATGTGAATGTATTCAGGGGTAACAAATGTGTATATAATGGTTCGACATCCCTCCCTTTTCTGGAGGGAGGGGTACCATACAAATGAAACACGAATTTCAAACAGCTCAGGAACCAATCAAGAAAATACAACCAAATTTGGTACGTGGAATGTTTTCAGAGGTAACAAATATGTCCATAATGGTTCGGCGCCCCTCCCTCTTCTGGAAGGGAGGGGTTCCATACAAATGAAGCACAACCTTCTGCATATCTCGCGAACTAATCAACTAAATGGAACCATATTTGGCAGGTGAATGTTTTTATTGGTAACAAATATGTTCCATAACCGACCTCAGGCAACATATGGATTGTAGGATGGCAATTTCCGGTTTATGGAAAACAGCCAAAAATGGCCGATTTCCACCAATATAACAATATCCGGATCTAGAATCATACATAGGAGCTAAAATCGACACACAGATACCATTTTGAATTCTAAGATGGCGATTTCCAGTTTCTGAAAAACAGCTGAAAATGACCAAATACCACCCAATATGAGTGTTTCTTTAACCAGTGTGACATTCAAAATCCAGAAATTGTCTCCAAATGCCGTTATGCAATCCAAAATGGCGATTTTCGGTTGAGAAAAACAGCGGCAACGACCAAATACACTCATTATGGGTATTTCCGGAATCGTAATGATGCACTGGAGCCACAAATTGACTTCAGACAACGTTTTAAAATTTTAAGATGGCAACTTCCGGTTTCTGGAAAACAGTCTGAAACGAACGATTCCCATTAAATATGAGAATCTCCGGACCCAGAATGATGCACAGAAGTTAAAAATCGATCACAGACACAATCTTGAATT